>NW_013654805.1:4265-11765 GCF_000499385.1 Eimeria necatrix | reverse complement strand
CTGCTGCTGCTGCTGCTCAGGCCGGGGGGGCGCCCGAGCCAGCTAGCTAGCTAGCTAGCCAGCCAGTTCGCCACAGCCTGGCGAGCTAGCTGGCCAAGTTCCGGCCTGGCGTTGCAACTAGCTAATAGCTAGCTAGCTGGCTAGCTAGCTAGCTAGCTGGCTAGCTGGCTAGCTAGCTAGCTAGCTAGCTAGCTAGCAAGACAGCTGTATCGCTCGTGAGCGCGAGCCTTTAGCGGCCCAGCGCCTGTGTTATGGCTCTCTGGCTAGCTAGCTAACTAGCTAGCTAGCCACCTAGCTAGCTAGCCAGCTAGCTAGCTAGCCAGCTAGCTAGCTAGCCAGCCAGCTAGCTAGCCAGCTAGCTGGTGAGTCTTTAGGGTCCCAGCGTCTCTGGCGTTTCAAAGCTGCACAGCTAGCTGTGGGGCCTCAGGGGGCCTCAGAGCTGGGCCAGGGGGCCCTTCGCCGGGGCCCTTTAGGGGCCCCCAAGGAGAGCTTGGGGGCCCCCAGGAGAGGTTAGGGGCCCCCAGGAGAGCTTAGGGGCCCCAAAGAGAGCTTGGGGGCCCCCTAGGGTAGCTTGGGGGCCCCCAAGCTACCCTAGGCCCCCAAGTTCCCGTTGGGGGCCCCTGTGGGGGCCCCCCTGGGGGCCCCCAGGCTCCCATTGGGGGCCCCCCTGGGGGCCCCCACGGGGGCCCCCCTGGGGGCCCCCCCGGGGGCCCCCCTGGGGGCCCCCCTGGGGGCCCCCCTTTGTGGGGTTTGGAGGAGCGCGAGGGGGTAAACTGTGGGGCGGCCGTGGGCGCATGCAAAGGGCTTTCTGCAGCGGGCGAGTTTGCTGAGGAGGAGTGCAGCAGCTTGTGGGGTGAGGGCCTCTGCAGCGAGGGTTTAGGGTTTAGGGTTTAGGGTTTAGGGTTTAGGGTTTGGGGCCTACCCCCGAACTTCACCGCGAAGCGACAGGCCTTCGTCTTCAGCAGCTCTTTTATGCTGCAGCAAATTTGCTGCTGCGACAAACTCAAAGCCACTTCTCGAATTGCTGCTGCTTCCAGGGGCTCCCCGAGGATGCGGGGCACGTGGGTCACTGCAGCAGGTTTAGGGTTTAGGGTTTAGGGTTTAGGGTTTAGGGTTTGGCGCTTCTAGAATGCGCGCACGTGGGCCGCTGCAGCGCAGCAGCCGCGCAACCGCCGAGCGGGTAGGGTTTAGGGTTTAGGGTTTAGGGTTTAGCGGCCGCCGAGATTCGAGGCACGTGGGACACGCAGCAGAGCGCGCGCCGCAGTACGGAGGGTTTAGGGTTTAGGGTTTAGGGTTTAGGGTTTAGGGTTTACCAGTTGCGCTGCGGTGGCCGGCGAGCTGCGCCAGGGGCGGCTCCGTCCTGTAGCCCAGCAAGGAGAGCTGCGAAAGATGAACATGGAAAATAAAATAAATAAATAAATAAATAAATAAATAAATAATGAATAAATAAATAAATAAATAAATAAATAATAAATAAATAAATAAAATTAATTCTTTTTTATTTTATTCCGCTTCTTGAGGGCGCCTTTGCGCAGCTGCTGCAGCGCGTTGACTCGCTTCGCACATCTGAACGAGCGGCAGCAGCAGCAGCCGCCCCAGCAGCAGCAGCAGCAGCAGCAGCAGCAGCAGCAGCCACAGCAGCAGCAGCAGCAGCAGCAGCAGCAGCAGCAGCAGCAGCAGCAGGTGCTGCCTCACCTCCTTCGCCGTTTCCGAGATCGTCAAGGCCTCGTGGAGCGCGAGCTGCAGCGAGAGAGTCAGCAGCAGCAGTTTGGGGGTTTGACCCAGCAGCAAGACCCCCCCGCAGCAGCAGCAGCAGCAGCAGCACCTCGAGCAGCAGGAGCCGCTGCAGCAGCAGCAGTTTGGGGGTTTGACCCAGCAGCAAGACCCCCACCCCCCCCCACAGCAGCAGCAGCAGCAGCAGCAGCATTGCAGCAGCAGCAGCATTGCAGCAGCAGCAGCAGCAGCATTGGAGCAGCAGCAGCAGCAGCAGCAGCACCTCGAGCAGCAGGGGCTGCTGCAGCGGGGCGCAGCACACGCAGGGCTGCTGCAGCGCAGCAAAAGAGTCTTCGAGTTGCTCCAGCAGCAGCCGCTCGCCTGCTGCGTGTTGGTCGACGGCCAGCAGCAGCAGCCCGTCCAGCAGCCCCAGCAGGAAGTTTTGCTGCACCTGCGGCGCTGCTGCATGGCTTTCCCCACACTGGCCAGCAGCAGCAGCAGCAGCAGCAGCAGCAGCAGCAGCAGCAGCAGCAGCAGCGGCAGCAGCTGCAGCAGCCAGTGGAGGCTGGCTCGGCAGCGGCAGCCAGTGAAAGCTGGCGCAGCAGCAGCAGCCGGGCTGGCTCAGCAGCAGCAGCAGCAGCAGCAGCAGCAGCAGCAGCAGCAGCAGCAGCAGCAGCAGCAGCAGCCGCACCTGCGAGATCAGCTTGACGCGCAGGAGGTCTTCTCTTTTGAGGCGCAGCTGCGCGGCGGAGGGGGTGGCAGCTGGAAGCAGCAGCAGCAGCAAGTTGCAGCAGCAGCAGCAAGTTGCTGCAGCAAGTGGACCAGTGGACCACTGGGGCTTACCTTCGTCTCCAGGCTGCAGCAGCAAGCTGCAGCGCCACGCTGCTGCTGCTGCTGCTGCAGCAGACCCTGCAGCAGAACTGGGACATCCCGGCAAAGCCGGAGACTCGGCGCAGCACGCAGAACACGAAGCTGCTGCTGCTGCTGCTGCTGCTGCTGCTGCTGCTGCTGCTGCTGCTGCTGCTGCAGGTATTTGCAGTGGGGTTCGCTGCTGCGCCTCGGCCAGGGCTTTCCACTTGGCGAGAAAGTCGGGGGAGTCTTCGAAAGCCACAAAAGGATTTTAAAACTTCAAATTATTTTCAAGTTTTTTTTAAATTAATTTTTTAAAACTTCAAATTATTTTCAAGTTTTTTTTTAAATTAATGTTTTAAAACTTCAAATTATTTTCAAGTTTTTTTTAAATTAATGTTTTAAAACTTCAAATTATTTTCAAGTTTTTAAATTAATGCTTTAAAGCTTCAAATTATTTTCAAGTTTTTTAAATTAATGTTTTAAAACTTCAAATTATTTTCAAGTTTTTTAAATTAATGTTTTAAAACTTCAAATTATTTTCAAGTTTTTTAAATTAATGTTTTAAAACTTCAAATTATTTTCAAGTTTTTTAATTAATGTTTTAAAACTTCAAATTATTTTCAAGTTTTTTAATTAATGTTTTAAAACTTCAAATTATTTTCAAGTTTTTTAAATTAATGCTTTAAAACTTCAAATTATTTTCAATTTTTTTAATTAATGTTTTAAAACTTCAAATTAGTTTCAAGTTTTTAAATTAATGTTTTAAAACTTCAAATTATTTTCAAGTTTTTTAATTAATTTAATTACTTGAAGTCCCGGCTTGGTGGCGCTGCAGCGCCCGCAGAGCCTCAGAGAAAAGCCACTGAGTCCTGCGGCCGCAGCTGCTCATTGAGGTTTCTTTCTTTTTGAACTGAGGCGCTTACGTGCTGCCTGCTGCTGCTGCTGCTGCTGCTGCCGCTGCTGCTGCTGCTGCTGCTGCTGCTGCTGCTGCTGCTGCTGCTGCTTGGCTTCAAGGCGCCGTGGACTGCGTGGGAGAGAAGAAACAGGATCTGCAGCAGCAAGGGAGTTGCTTCCGGAGCAGCAAAAGGCGCAGCAGCACAGCAGCAGCAGCACAGCCCCAGCAGGGGGCTCTGCTGCTGCTAGCAGCAGCAGCACAGGGCTCTGCTGCTGCTAGCAGCAGCAGCACAGGGCTCTGCTGCTGCTATCAGCAGCAGCAGAGGGCTCTGCTGCTGCTATCAGCAGCAGCACAGGGCTCTGCTGCTGCTGCTAGCAGCAGCAGAGGGCTCTGCTGCTGCTATCAGCAGCAAAAGGACTCACTTCGGCCCAGTCGGAGCAGCAAAACAAAGCTGGAGGAAGCGAGAGAAGAAGCAGCTGCTGCAGCGCGCAGCAGCGGCGGAAAGGCTGAGTGCACTCACGCAAGGGCTCGTCGGCGAAACACTCCGCCGCTTCCTCGGGAAGCTCGACTGCCACCACAAATTCCTAAAAGTTAATTTTAGAAAATATTAAAAAGACTTTCGAAGTTGCTGCGGACTGCTGGCGGCGGGCGGGAGTCTTTGTTTCGCTGCTGCTGCAAGCCGATCTCGGCTGCGGCGCGCGCCGCGTGCGCGCTGCGGGCAATAGTCGGAAGTGAAATTAATGAAATTAATCCAATTAATCCAATTAATTAAATTAATTAAATTAATTAAAATGATGAAACGAATGACTTGCATGCTGTCGACCAAAGAAGAGATGGCGGGACACTGCACGGGCCGCCCGTTGAGCTGAATTCAACTTGTGCAAGTTATTCGCAAGACAGGAAAGTTGAACTGGCCCACGGAGAGAAAGCGAATGCGCCGAACGCCGGAATCTCGGAGAAAATAAATAAATAAAATAAAAGTGAATGAAGAAAAGAAGAAAAGAAAAAAGATTCCGCAGAAGAAGTGGCGGAACAGCTGAATCCGACAAGTTCCACTGACCCCCCGCTCGCTTTCTGACCAGCCCCTCGATCTTGGCAGTTTCGCCTTTCGCCGAGAACTCCTCCTGCGGCCATTTGCATTTTCCGCAAATAAAATAAATGAAATAAATGAAATAATGAAATAAATGAAATAAATGAAATAAAATGAAATAAAGACAAAAAGATTTAAAAGTCATTGGAGGCACTCAAAGATCCAGCAGTGGAAAGGAATCGATTGCAGCATTCAACGCAGGTCCAGCCGCTCACGAAATGGCTGGCAGTTCCTTTTCCCTGCAAGTTTGGATTAAAAATAAAAATAAAAAAATAAAAAAAATAAAAAAATAAATAAAAATAAATTTATTTCGTTTTTGATCTCACGAAGATTTGCGCAATTCTTTCTTTGAAGCTGCTGCAGCCGGGCAGCAGCAGGCGGGAGCTGGCGTCTGTGTCTACCGCGACGCTGCAGCCGCCGCGTTTTTTCGCGTCTTTTTCTTTTTTTTTTCTTTTTTTGGATTTATTCCTCACTCTATGTCGAACTGAGCACTGGGGGCTTTGAAATGAACCTCTGGGGCTTTAAAAGGAGCCTCTGGGGCTTTAAAAGGAGCCTCTAAGGCCTCAAAAGCCCCCAGTTTGGCCCTGGCTTTGGACTCACACTGCAGCGGCGACTGCGAACTGCTGCAGCAGCGCAGCCTCCCGCCGCGCGTCCAGCCCCAGCCGCCGCACCGGACTGCCCTTAAAGAAGTTCGACACAGCCACGGAAGTGCCGCTGCTCCCGCTGCTGCTGCTGCTGCTGCTGCTGCTGCTGCTGCTGCTGCTGCCAGCAGCAGCAGCAGCAACTCGGGCGGGGCGCGGCAGCAACAGCTGCAGCGTTTGGGGCTTTCCGGCTTGGCGCGAGAGGATGTGCAAGTCGCCCACGTGGGCCAGCAGCGCCAGCGCTGCTGCGCTGCAGCCAATTTAATTCAATTTAATTCATTTTAATTTAATTTAATTTGATTTAATTTAATTTAATTTAATTTAAATTAAATAAATAATTCACTTCGAATTCTCTTCAGACAGACTCGACTGCGACAGCCAGGCCGACCGGATCGCCTCCAGCTCTGCGGCGCCGAGGCCTCTGCTGCAGCGCGCGAGGGAAAGCAGCAGCAAATCGGAATGGAATGAATTAATTCAATTAATAAATGAATTAATTTGTTGAATAAATTAATTAAATTAATTAAATTAATTAATTAATTCAATTAATTAATTAATTAATTAATTGAACTTCCCACCCATTGTCGCAGACTCGCAGCTCGAACTTGGAAAAATTTGCAACAATTTCCACGCGGGAACTCCCCGCGGCGAAGGCGGCCTCCAGCAGCCGCGCAGCCACGCGGGGGAAACTTGAATACAAGTACTGGGCCTGGAGGCGCTGGCCCTGGCCGTTTTGGAGCTTTTGAATGCTTTGCATCGTTTCAAAATGATAATATTCGGGAAATAAAAAGAAAAATAAACAAAAAATAAAAAGAATTAATAAAAATGCAACTTCGGTTCGCATCTGCGCCTTCCGGCGCCGCGCGCGTCCGCAGCGAGCTGCCTATACACCCGAAACCAACGCGTGCGCGACAAAAAAAGAAATGAATTTCAAAATCATTTTTTAATCTTTTTTTTCATTTCCAACTCAACTGAAAAACAAAAAACACCAACGGGAAAGAGCCGGGCTAGCTGCTGCCTTTTCAGTTGCGTTTCGGCGGCGGAGGAAACTTGAATAAGTGCTTGCGCGGAGCAGAAAGCGGCTGCTGCTGCAGCTGCAGCAGCAGCAGCAGCAGCAGCTGCTGCTGCTGCTGCTGCAGCGCTTTTTGGCCCGCTGTCTGCTTCAGCTGCTCAGGACTTGCTGCTGCTGCTCTGCAGCCAACAAAGCCAAAAGGAAATTCAACTTTTCCTTGACTTCCTCCCGCGGGGCCTTCGCCCGGAAAGCCAAAAGATGAACTTTTTGCTTTTTGGGATCTTTTCCTTTAACTTGCAGCAAAAAGTGGCCCTGGGCGTTCCGGAGCTTCTCCCGCTGCTGCAGCGGGCGAAACAGCGAAGTTTGCTGCACCTGCTGCACTACTGCTGCTGCTGCTGCTGCTGCAGCAACTGCAGCAAACACCTCCAGGCCGTCCGTCACCAGCAGCTCCCACTCCCCTCCCTCCCCAGCCCTTTCCCGGGCATCCAGAACAGCTCCAAACAGCCAGAAGGGGGGGCCCCCTGCTTCCTGCCTCGCAGCAGCAGCAGCAGCAGCAGCAGCTGCTGCTGCTGCTGCTGCTGCAGTGCCACGGCTCTCAGAAGCACTAGTGGGCTCCTCTCCGCCTCCGGCGGAGTTTGCGTCGGGTGTACAGACACCCGGCAAAGTCTCTGCTGCTGCACTTGGCCAGCCGGCCCCGCAGCTGAAACGCTCCTCAGCAGCAGCAGCAGCAGCAGCAGCAGCAGCAGTAGCAGCAGGGGCCCACAGTGCCCCCTCTGCCGGACTCTCCCGAGAGAGCATTTGCTGCTGCAGCTCCTGCGGCTCCGAGAGAGTCCCCAGAGCTCCCCAGCGCCGGCCCTCCTGGGGGGCCCCTGGGGGCCCCTCGGGGGCCCCTGGGGGCCCCTGGGGGGCCCCCTGGCGAGGCTGCTGGGGGGGCCCCCCGGGGGCCCCAAACTCCGTTTTTCCCCAAGACCCTCCCGGGGGCCCCTCCTGGGGGGGACTTTCTTGCCCAAAGGCCCCCGCAATATCATCCAAGTCCAGCAGCAGCGCAGCAGCATCAGCGGGGGGCCCCCGGGGGCAGCTGAGGGGCCCCTGGGGGCCCCCCCAGGGGCCCCTCAGTTGCCCCGGGGGGCCCCCCGCTGGAGGGCACTGCTGGCCGGGGGGCCCCTGGGGGCCCCCCGGCCAGCAGCCCCCTCCCCACGCATGCGGCTGGCCCGCCCACGCAGCAGCTGGGGGGCCCCCGGGGGGCCCCTGGGGCCCCTGTGGGGGCCCCTGGGGCCCCTGTGGGGGCCCCTGGGGCCCC
>NW_013654805.1:0-2500 GCF_000499385.1 Eimeria necatrix | reverse complement strand
GAAGAACTCCAATTTATTTGAAACTCTGCATTTCAAACCCTAAACCCTAAACCCTAAACCCTAAACCCTAAACCCTAGCCCTCGGCCCCAGACCGCGAGGGTTTCGGGGCCCCGTAGCGCAGCGACTCATGAATTCCCGCAGCCTTTGGAGCGGCGGGCCTTCCCTCTCAAACCCTAACCCGCAGCCCCCAAACCCTAAACCCTAAACCCTAAACCCTAAACCCTAAACCCTAGACGCCCGGCATGGCGCGCAGGAACTGCGTGCCCGTCATCTGCCACCTAGACCTCGTGGGTCTTCTTTCCCTGAAGCCCCTCAGCTAGCTGCTTGGCTAGCTAGCTAGCCGCTGGCTAGCTGGCTAGCTAGCTGGCTAGCTAGCTGGCTAGCTGGCTAGCTAGCCAGCTAGCTGACTGCTGCTGCTGCTGCTGCTGCTGCTGCTGCTGCTGCTGCTGCGTTCAGGACTGCTTCTACTGCCAGGTGGAGCACCGCCGCCTGGGCATTCCGCGAGACCAGCCCTTAGCCGTGCAGCAGGTGGGCCCTAAACCCTAAACCCTAAACCCTAAACCCTAAACCCTAAACGCTAAACCCTAAACCCTAAACCCTAGCCCTGCTTGCTCGCTGCACTCCCCTCTGTCTGGCCCTGGCGCTGCAGCCGTCTTAGCCTGCTGGCCCGCCTCTGGCCTCCACGCCCAGCCGCTGCTGCTGCTGCTGCTGCTGCTGCTGCTGCTGCTGCTGCTGCTGCTGCTGCTGCTGCTGCTGCTGCTGCAGTGGGACAACGTCATAGCTGTGAACTACCCCGCGAGGGCTTGCGGCGTCAAAAGGGGCCAAAGAGTCGAAGCTGTGAAGGCCCTTTGCCCCCAAATAAAGTTAGTGCATGTGCAAACCCTAGCTGCTGCTGGGGGGGCCGGCGGGCGCGAGGTGCGCTAGGGTTTAGGGTTTAGGGTTTAGGGTTTAGGGTTTAGGGTTTGGCCGTTCGGGCGAAGGGTGCGGCCCCGCGGCCGGCTGCCCGCCGCGGAGGCTGTTCGCCGCGCGCGGCGAGGGTTTAGGGTTTGGGAGCCAGGGCTCGCGGCCTCGCACTAGGGTTTAGGGTTTAGGGTTTAGGGTTTAGGGTTTAGGGTTTGTGTGGGGCGCTGCCGCGCAGCCTAACTGGAGGGCGGAGAAAGTGACTCTGCAGCGTTACCGGGACGCCTCTGCGGAGGTGAGGGTTTAGGGTTTAGGGTTTAGGGTTTGGCGCGCGGCGTTGTCTTCCAGCGAGGGCCTAGGGTTTAGGGTTTAGGGTTTAGGGTTTAGGGTTTAGGGTTTGGCGTTCAGGTGTTTTCTCTGCTGCTCGACCACTGCCACTCCGTAGAGAAGGCCTCCATAGATGAAGTTTATATGGACTTGACTTTGCATGCAGCAGCAATTATTCTTTCCCTAGTAAACGAGGGGCCCCCCTCAGACGGCGAGGGTTCGGGGGGCCCCCCGGGGGGCCCCTCGGGGGGCCCCCCGGGGGCCCCCTCCGCAGCGGGGGCCCCTCCAGGGGGGCCCCCGAAAGGGTCAAAGAGGGCAGCATCAGCCTCTCCTCTGGGGCCCCCCTCAAGCCCATTAGCCTCACGGGGGCCCCCCCGGGGCCCCCAAGTAGGGCCCCCAGAGGGGCCCCCAGAGGGGCCCCCAGAGGGGCCCCCCGGGGGGCCCCCAGAGGGTCCCAGGGAGAGCCAGGGGGGCCCCCCTGTTGGCCTGGAGCCGCTGCCCTGTGCGGGCCAGTGGGGCCCCCAGCAGCAAACGCCAGGGGGCCCCCCAAGTCCCAACTGCAGCAGAGAAGAGCTGCCTAGGGGGCCCCGGGGGCCCCGGGGGCCCCCAGAAGGGCCCCCCGGATCCTCCCCTGGCGGGGCCCTTGGGGGCCCCCACGGGGGCCCCTCCGAGGGTTCAGCGGGGGCTTCTCCGGGAGAGCCCCCTGGAGACCCTTGTGGGGCCCCTTCTGGGAAGGGGCCCCCTGGAGGCCCCCGGGGGGCCCCCCGGGGGGCCCCTGAGGTGGGTTTTGAACCCTTGAGGGACACTTCAGTGCTGCCTTCTTTGGAGCAGCAGCAGCTGCTGCTGCCGAGTCTGCGGCGGCGGCTGCTGCGGCGGTTTGGCCTCAGCAACCCCCAAGTCCTCAGAGCCACTGCAGCAGCAGCACGCAGAAGGCCCCCCCAGCTGGTCAGCAGCAGCCAGCAGCAGCAGCAGCAGCAGCACCAGCAGCAGCAGCAGCAGCAGCAGCAGCAGCAGCAGCAGCAGCAGCAGCAGCAGCAGGAGAGCGCTGCAGCTTCAAGCCCGCCCCAAGGCACCTCGCAGCCCCCAGGGGGCCCCCAGGGGCCCCCCTTGGGGGCCCCTCAGGGGCCCCCCGTGGCTGCTTGTGGGGCTGGGGCTGCCCCAGGTGACCAGTGGTCACCTAGGTCTCGCGCCAGTGGTCCCCAGCGCCTGGGGGGCCCCCCCTCCACTGGGGGCCCCCCCCCCCCCGGGGGGCCCCCCCTCCCGGCGGCCCCT
>NW_013654804.1:29396-30063 GCF_000499385.1 Eimeria necatrix | reverse complement strand
CAGCAGCAGCAGCAGCAGCAGCAGCAGCAGCATCAGCAGCAGCAGCATCAGCAGCAGCAGCAGCAGCAGCAGCAGCAGCAGCAGCAGCAGCAGCAAGTACCCGCTTGACTGTGAGGTGGGGCCGCGTTGGGTGTTTAAGCGCGGTGAGTTGCTGCTGCTGGTGGAGTTTGCTGGGGGTCTTTTGCTGCGGGGACTGAGCAGCAGCAGCAGCAGCCTGTTCTGCTGCAGCAGCAGCAGCAGCAGCAGCCTGGGGGGGCCCCCCGGGGGCCCCCGGGGGGCCCCTCCGTACCCTTTTGCTGCTGCTGGCCAACTCCGGCAAAATGCCCATCACCAAACTGAAGTCATCGGGGTGGAGGCGTTCTGCGCAGCGCCGCAGGGCCTCTGCGCTGGACCTCTTCTGCTGCTGCTGCTGCTGCTGCTGCTGCTGCTGCTGCTGCTGCTGCTGCTGAGGGGCAGCAAGCGGAGGCGCTGCTGCCAGCCGCGGGTACCCCAAAGGGTTCAGCAGCGAAGGCAAAATCCCACAAGCCTCAAAAGCACTTAAGGGCTGCTGCAGCCAAACGCAGTCCACAACGCTGGGGGCCCCCTGGGGGCCCCCCCTGGGGGCCCCCCCCTCGGGGCTGGGGGCCCCCTGCGCTGCTGCTGCTGCTGCTGCTGCTGCTTCGGCCGC
>NW_013654804.1:4484-14484 GCF_000499385.1 Eimeria necatrix | reverse complement strand
ACTATTTCTTGCTTTGTGTTTCCTTTATCTCTTCTGCAGCAGCAGCAGCAGCAGCAGCAACAGCAGCAGCAGCAGCAGCAACAGCACCTGGCCGTTTCGTTGTGCTGCTCTTTGACCGTCGGGAGGATCCGGTCACTCCGCTGCTGAACCAGTGGACATACACCGTAGGCAGCAGCAGCAGCAGCAGCAGCAGCAGCAGCAGCAACAGCAGCAGCAGCAGCAGCAGCAGCAGCAACAGCAGCAGCGTTTCTTTTAGGTTTATTCTTCCACATGCATTTGCCGCTTGTTCTTCTTCCCTGGGAATGTTTGTTTGCTGCTCCCTATAGCTAGCTACCTAGATAGCAACAGCTAGCAATGACTAGCTAGCCAGCTAGCTAACTAGCTAGCTAGCTAGCTAGCTAGCTAGCTGGCCAGCTAGCTAGCTAAGCAAATATATAGCCAGCTAGCCAGCTAGCTCCCCCGATGGCGAGCTGGCGAGCTAAGCAGCTAGCTAGAGAGCTGGCGAGCCAGCTAGCGAGCCGCCGCTACTGCTGCTGCTGCTGCTGCTGCTGCTGCTGCTGCTGCTGCTGCTGCTGCTGCTGCAGGCAATGGCCCACGAGCTGCTGGGCATTCGCTTCAACCGAATCGATTTGAGCAAATCGCCGACGGCGCCTTCGGACCTCAAAGAAGTCCTTTTGGACGAACGCCAGGACCTCTTCTACCGCAAGGTGAAGGTGGCTAGCTAGCTAGCTAGCTAGCTAGCTGGCTAGCTAGCTGGCTAGCTGGCTAGCTAGCTGGCTAGCTAGCTGGCTAGCTGGCTAGCTGGCAGGATAGCTAGCTAGTTGGATGGCGAGATAGCTAGCTAGCTAGCTAGCTAGCTAGGTGGGCGGCGAGATAGCTAGCTGGATAGCTAGGCAGGTGGCTAGCTGGACAGCTAGCTGGGTGGCTAGCTAGCTAGATGGCTGGATAGCTAGCTGGCTAGCTAGCCGGCTAGCTAGCTGGCTAGCTAGCCGGCTAGCTAGCTAACTAGCGGGTCGCCCAGTTAGCTATCTGGCTAGCTAGCTTTGTAGTTGGCGCGACTACTAGCTAGGCGGGCTAGCTAGCTAGCTAGCTAGCTAGCTAGCTAGCTAGCTGGCTAGCTAGCCATCCTGAAGTACTTTTAACTAGCCAATTAATCCATTAATAATTGTCCAGTTTGTTAATTAGTTGAAGAATGAATTAAATGAAAAGACCAAATGGCTAATGAAGAATTTTTTGGCGAATTGTTTTGCCAACATTATTTGAACTAAGTTGCAAGTTGAAATGATGTTTCCCAACTGAACTCCGAATTAAAATGATTATTAAAATGATTATTAAAATGAAATGATTCTTAAAATGAAATGATTATTAAAATGATTATTAAAATGATTATTAAAATGAATTCTTCTTTTGATTTCTTCTTTTGCTTTCTTCGTTTGCTCCGGGGTGTACGTACACCTCAGAACTGCATGGCGAACTTCGGCGAGCTGGGGCTGGCGGTGAAGCAGCACGTGAACGAATATCAGGAGAAAGTGAGTTTAAAAGAGTTTTATTTGAATTATTTGAATTAAGTTGCGTTTGGAGTCTTTTAAATGCTTTTAAATGTTCCAAAATGCAAATTAAATGAATCAAAATGGAGAAGTTGAACGGATTTCAGTTGGGATCTTCGAAGCGCTGTCAGTGCAACTTCCGGAACTTCCGCCGATCTCCGGAAACTTTCCTTTTTTTGCAGTTTTTGTTCTCCCAGTTTATTTTATTTTCTTTTTTTGTTTATTTTGGTTTTTTTCCGAAGAATTTTTCGGAAAAAAGAGCTCAAAAAGACCTTTTTCGAGGAGTTTCCGCCCGGGCTGCCGCGCGGCGTTCTCGTGCAGCTTTCGCTTCCGTTTCTTTTCTGTTGCTTTCTTTTCTATTTCGGAAGATCTTTCGAATTCATTTAATGAATTTAATTTATTTAATTTATTTAATTTATTTAATTCAAAAAATAAATTAAATTCATTAAGTTGGAGTTATTTCAACTTTTGCAAAATTCAACTTTCATGTTTTGCTGCAGACGAAGGCCAGCAGCAGTTTGACCAGCTTGGAGGCCCTCAAAGACTTCGTCGAGAAACTCCCCGAGAGTCGCCGCCTTTCCAGTGGGTTTGCTGCTGCTGCTGCTGCTGCGATTTGCTGCTGCTGTCTTGCTGCTGCTGCTGCTGCTGCTGTCTTGCTGCTGCTGCTGCCTTGCTGCTGCTGCTGCTGTCTTCCTCCCGCTCCTGCTGCGGTCCTTCCACCGCTTCTGCTGCTTTTGCCGTTTTACGGTTGTTGTTGCTGCTGCTGCTGCTGCGTTACTACTGCTGCTGCTGCTGCTGCTGCTGCTGCTGCCCTCCTGCGACTGCTGCTGCTGCTGCTCCCCTACTGCTGCTGCTGCTGCTGCTGCTGCTGCTGCTGCAGGTTCTGTGTTTAAGCACGTGGGGGTGATAAGCGAGTTGTCTCGAATTGTGCGGGAGAGGAATTTGCTGGTGCTGTCGGAGTTGGAGCAAAGCCTGGCCTGCAGCAGCAGCAGCAGCAGCAAGCAGCAGCAGCAGCACTTCGCCGCCGTCTGCAGCCAAATCCAAAACAAACAAAACACCAACTTGGACAAACTCAGACTCGCCCTCCTCTACTGCATCAGGCAGGGCCCGCGCTCTTGCTGCTGCTGCTGCTGCTGCTGCTGCTGCTGTTGCTGCTGCTGCTGTTGCTGCTGCTGCTGCTGCTGCTATAGCTGCTACTGTGCTTGCCGCTGCTGCTGCTATAGCTGCTTCTGTGCCTGCTGCTGCTGCTGGAGCTGCTACTGTGTTTGCTGCTGCTGCAGCTCCTACTGTGCTGGCTGCTGCTGCATTATTTGCTGCTGGTTTGCTGCTGCTGCGGTTTTGCTGCTGCTGCAGCACTTGCTGCTGCTGCTTTGCAGCTGCAGCTTCTGCCCTTGCTTTTTTGCTGCTGCTTAGGTGCTGCTGCTGCTTCAATCCCCTCTTCTGAAAGGCTTCTTTTCGCTGCTGCTGCTGCTGCTGCTGCTGCTGCTGCTGCTGCTGCTCAGGTACGAAGGCAGCGAGAGCACAGCAGCATTGCGGGAAGAATTAGCTGCTGCTGGCCTCCCCGCGGACTCGCTGCTGCTGCTGCTGCTGCTGCTGCAGTACTCCAGCAGAAGCAGCAGATCTGAAGACCTCTTCAGAGACAAGTCGCTGCTGCAAGTTGCCAAGAATCTCGCCAAGGGACTTCAGGTGTTATTTATTTATTTATTTATTTATTTATTTATTATTTATTTATTTATTTATTTATTTTATTTATTTTGTTTTGTTGTTTGTTTAAGTGCTTGTCAGTTGCTTGGCGTTTATTTAGTTGTCTTTGGTTGCTGCAGAAGTATACTTTGCTGCTGCGCTGCTGCTGCTGTGGCTTTAGCAGCAGCAGCAGCAGCAGCTGCTGCTGCTGCTGCTGTGGCTTTAGCAGCAGCAGCAGCAGCAGCTGCTGCTGCTGCTGCTGTCCTGAGGTGTATTGGCAGCTTTTTTGTGGTTTTTTTTGTTTTTTGATTTATTTCATTTGGTGTTTATTATTAATTATTATTAATTAATTTGTTTGCCATTTTAAATTATTTATTTGCATCAAATGGAATTAAATTTATTTATTTTCGCTTTCCACTTTTGCTGCAGGGAGTGGCCAATGTCTATACACAGCACAAAAGCCTTTTGAGTTCTGTGGTCGAGTCCCTCATCAAAGGCAAGTCAGCAGCAGCAGCAGCAGCAGCAGAATTTGAGCAGCAGCAGCAGCAGCAGCAGCAGCAGCAGAACTTAAGCAGCAGCAGCAGCAGCAGAATTTGAGCAGCAGCAGCAGCAGCAGCAGAATTTGAGCAGCAGCAGCAGCAGCAGCAGCAGCAGAATTTGAGCAGCAGCAGCAGCAGCAGCAGCAGAATTTGAGCAGCAGCAGGAGCAGCAGCAGCAGAGTTTGAATTAATTAAAATTAATTAAATTCCAT
Source organism: Eimeria necatrix (assembly GCF_000499385.1). Taxonomy (NCBI): domain Eukaryota; phylum Apicomplexa; class Conoidasida; order Eucoccidiorida; family Eimeriidae; genus Eimeria; species Eimeria necatrix. Next base: position 10,503 of record NW_013654804.1, on the reverse strand, counting down.
TTTCTCTTTTTGAATTCTTTTCAGGAAAACTCAAAGAAAGCACTTATGCTGTTTTGGGCCCCAACAAAAACCCCACAGCAGCAGCAGCCCCCAGAGAAGGGCCGCAGACGGCAAGTGCTAGGGTTTAGGGTTTAGGGTTTAGGGTTTGGGGTTTAGGGTTTAGGGTTTAGGCTTTGGGGTTTAGGGTTTAGTGTTTAGTGTTTAGGGATTAGGGTTCAGGGTTTAGGGTTTAGGGTTTGGGGTTTAGGGTTTAGGGTTTAGGGTTTAGGGGTCAGCACGTAGCGTGTCAGTTAGCTGCAGCTGCTAAATTGTTTTTAATTGTTTTTGAATTGTCTTTAATTGTTTTTAATTCTTTTTAAATTGTTTTTAATAGCTTTTAATTGCATTTTAATTATTTTTAATTGTTTTTTAAATGTTTTTAATTGTTTTAATTGCTTTTTATATATTCTTAATTGCTTTTAATTGCTTTTAATTGCTTTAAACTGTTTTTAATTGCTTTTAATTGCTTTTAATTGCTTTTCAATTATTTTAACAGCTTTTAAATTGCTTTTAATTGCATTTTAATTATTTTTAATTGTTTTTTAATTATTTTAATTATTTAAATTGTTTTAATTGCTTTAATTGCTTTTAATCGTTTTTAATTGCTTTTTAATTGCTTTTAATTGCTTTTAACTGCTTTTAATTGCTTTTCAATTATTTCAAAAGCTTTTTAATTGCTTTTTTGATTATTTTTAAGTATTTTTAATTATTTTTAATTATTTTAATTATTTTATTTGTTTAAATTGCTTTAAATTGCTTTAAATTGCAACTTGTTGCAGATTTTGGTGTTTGTAATTGGGGGCGCGACTTACCAGGAAGAGCGGGAGCTGCAGCAGCTGAGCGGCGCTGGGGTGTCTGTACTCCTGGGGGGCAGCAGCGTCGTAAACGCGAAGCAGTTTTTGGCCGACGTGGCGCAGCTTTCAAATAATTAAAAAATAAATAAATAAATAAATAAATAAATAAATAAATAAATAAATAAATAAATAAATAAATAAATAAATAAATAAGTGGTTAAATCAATTAAATTGAATTAGTTTAATTTGATTTAATTGGTTTAATTGAATTTGGTTGGTTAGTTGAGTTGGTTTGAATTGATTTGGATTGGTTTGAATTAATTTGAATTAATTTAAATTAATTTGAATTAATTTATTTTGAATTAGTTTGAATTAATTTAAATTAATTTGAAATAAATGCAGAATTGAACAAGGAAAGGCAACTTCAAAGCCCTTTTGCTGCTGCTGCAGCAGTTGCTGCAGCAGCAGTTGCTGCTGCTGCTGCAGTTGCTGCTGCTGCAGTTGCTGCTGCAGCAGTTGCTGCTGCAGCAGCTGCAGTTGCTGCTGCTGCAGTTGCTGCTGCAGCAGCTGCAGTTGCTGCTGCTGCAGTTGCTGCTGCAGCAGCTGCAGTTGCTGCTGCTGCACTTGCTGCTGCAGCAGCTGCAGTTGCTGCTGCTGCAGTTGCTGCTGCAGCAGCTGCAGTTGCTGCTGCTGCACTTGCTGCTGCTGCACTTGCTGCTGCAGCAGTTGCTGCTGCAGCAGCTGCAGTTGCAGCAGCTGCAGTTGCTGCTGCAGCAGTTGCTGCTGCAGCAGCTGCAGTTGCTGCTGCAGCAGTTGCTGCTGCTGCAGTTGCTGCAGCAGCAGCTGACTCTCCAAACGGCAGCTTTTCAGCCCGACTCTTTTTTTTTCAAATGCGTCTTTTCGCCGAATCTTTTGTTGGAATTCTGTTTTGTTTCAATTTATTTCTTTTATTTCTTTTATTTCTTTTTATTTCTTTTATTTCTTTTTATTTCTTTTATTTCTTTTTATTTCTATTTATTTCTTTTTATTTCAATTTATTTCCATTTATATCTATTTATCTCTGTTTTATTTGAATTTATTTCCATTTATTTCTACTTACTTCAATTAATTTTCAATTATTTCAATTTATTTCTTTTTTATTTCCCTTTTAATGCAATTTAATTATATTTATTTCAATTTATTTCTATTTTATTTCTTTTTTGTTTTAATTTATTTCTTTTTTATTTCCACTTTAATCCAATTTCATTCAAGTGGAACAAACTTTTAAATGTTTGAATTAATTTTATTTTAATTTTAATCTAATTTTAATTTAATTTCAAATTAATTTTAATTTAATTTCAAATTTGATTTCAAATTTGATTTCAAATTTAACTTGAGTTGCAGTTCGAATAACTTTCATTTAATTTTAATTTAAACTTTTTTTAAAAAATTAAATTTGAAAAGTTTCGAATTAAAACATTTGAAATAATTTAATAATTGAAACATTTTAAAGTTATTTCTGAATTGAAATAAATGCAATTAAAGCCTTCGATGGATTATTTGAATTAAATGCAAATTGAAGTATTCTCAACTTCTTTCTTTTTGTCTTTTTGTTTCGTTTTTGCTTTATTTTTGTTTTATTTTTGTTTTATTTTTGTTTTATTTTTGTTTTATTTTTGTTTTATTTTTGTCTTATTTTTGTTTCATTTTAATTTCTTTTTGTTTCTTTTTGCCTCTCTTCTACTTCCTTTTTATTTCTTTTTTATTTCTTTTTTCTTTTTTGGTTTTCTTGGATTTGTCTTTTCTCTTTTTCTTTTTTGTTTTCCTTTTTTCACTTTTGTTCAAACATTTGAAGTTTTCATTTTAATGCAAAGTTGAATTATTTTAACTTCAAATAAATAATCAACAACTTCAACTCCCACAGTTCTTCAATTACGAAATTAAAATCAAATATCTATTTAATTTATTTAATTCATTTAATTCATTTATTTAATTCATTCATTTAATTCATTTAATTCATTTAATTAATCCATTTATTTCATTTAATTCTTCATTTAATTCATTTAATTCATTTAATTATTTATTTCATTTAACTATTCATTTAATTCATTTAATTGGGACTTTGAATTAAAACATTTTCGGAAATTTGAATTTAAATTCAAAAGTGAATTCAATCTTCAAATTCAAATTCAAAAAAGTTCAACTTTGCATTTTTTATTTCAAAAACAATTTCAAATTTTCTTTTTATCTTTTATTGGAATCTGCCGACGTTGCTCTATTTCCCAAACCCTAAACCCTAAACCCTAAACCCTAAACCCTAAACCCTAAACCCTCGCCTGGAGCCCACTGGCGAGTAATACACTTTTTAAAATTGCTTTTTCTCCAACTATTTTATTTCGCAGATCTTTTCTAATTTTTGTTCACTAATGCTTTCCAATTCTCTCATTCCGCTCCTACTTGCAGCAGCAGCAGCAGCAGCAGCAGCAGCAGCTGCTGCTGCTGCTGCTGCTGCTGCTGCTGCTGCTGCAGCGGGGTGTACGTACACCCCAGCTTCCGAGCGGCGGCGACGGTGCAAATTCAATTAATTCATTTATTTGTTTTATTTGTTTTATTATTTGTTTTATTTGTTTTATTTTTTGTTTTATTATTTGTTTTATTTATTTGTTTTATTTATTTGTTTTGCAATTAACTTAATTGAGGCGGGGGGCTCCTCTGTCTTTATAAATGTGCTTCTGCAGCCGCTTGAAAGCAGCAGGAAACCGAATGGATATATCTCTAGCGAGTTTGTCTGCTGCTGTTGCTGCTGCTGCTGCTGCTGCTCTGCTGCTGCTGCTGCTGCTGAAGCAGCTGCTGCTGCCCCTCTCTTCTCTTCGCATTTCTTCTTCTTCTTCCAGCAAAGATTCAAAAGCCCTTTCCACTCCAAACGTCAAACCCTCAAACCCTAAACCCTCAGGCCCCAGCCCGCCGCCCCTGCTGCTGCTGCTGCTGCTGCTGCTGCTGCTGTCAGCGCGGCCAAGGGGCTGGTCCCCCGAGGGGGCCCCCTGGGGGCCCCTCGGGGGGCCCCTGGGGGCCCCTGGCAGCGAAGTGTCCAGCAGCAGCAAGGGGGGCCCCCTAGGGTTTGGAGAGTTGGCTTTGTTGTCTCTTTTTGCTGCTGCTGCTGCTGCTGCTGCTGCTGCTTTTTGCTTCAGCTTTTTGTGTCTCTCTGCTGCTGCTGTTGTTGCCCGAATTTCTGCTGCTGCCTTCTGCATCAGCTGCTTCAGGTGCTCTATAGACCCTTTGTCCTCCTCCTCCCAGCAGCCCTTGCTGCTGCTGCTGCTGCTGCTGCTGCTGCTGCTGCTGCTGCTGCTGCTGCTGCTGCTGCTGTGCCTGCTGCTGCTGCATCTGCTTTCGTACGGGCTGAAGGGCAGAGGGGTGAGTCGGTAGCCAACAGCTGCCAGGGGCTTGCAGTCAGCAGCAGCAGCAGCAGCAGCAGCAGCAGCAGGAGCATCTGCTGCTGCTGCTGCTGCTGCTGCTGCTGCGTCTGCACCCCATCGAGGGCCCCTCTTGGCTTTGTCCGTTTTGCTGCTGCTGCGCTGCTGCTGCGTTTTCTTCGCGTGCTGCCTGCGGGCGGGCGGGAGCCGCGTCTCCTTCGCTGCTGCTGCTGCTGCTGCTGCTGCTGCTGCTGCTGCTGCTGCAGGGAGCTGGGGTGTATGGACAGCTTGGGCGACTATGTGGCGCTTGAGGTCTTTAATAATCTTTTCCAAAAACAAAATATAACTTCTGCAGCGCTGCAGCAGATCTCTTTGCTGCTGCACTTTCCCCACAAGCTGGGCCCGCTCCGTGGCCATTTGCTGCTGCTGCTGCAGCAGCAGCAGCAGCTCCTTTTCCTTTTGCTGCAGCACTTCTTTGCCCTTTTGCTGCTGCGCCTCCGCCAGCAGCCGCGCGCACCGCAGCCGACTCAGCTCCAGCTGAGAAGCAGCAAAACTTCAAACCATTTTTAATCATTTAAATCATTTTAAACCATTTTAAATCATTTTATCAATCAATTAAATCATTTTAAACCATTTTAAACCATTTTAAATCATTTTAAATCATTTTAAATCATTTTAAACCATTTTAAATCATTGTAAATCATTCTAAACTATTTTAGATCATTTCAAACCATTTTAAATCATTTTAAATCATTTTAATTCATTTTCAGCGGTGTCTGTACACCTGAGCTGCAGCTTCATTTGCTGCCCTCGAGAACAAACCCTAAACCCTAAACCCTAAACCCTAAACCCTAATTGCTGTTTCCTCGCTGCTAACGCCAGCCGCAACTGCAAACCCTAAACCCTAAAACGAAACCGTAGAGGCTGCTTGCTGACTCTAACGTCTGCCGCAACTCTCTCCCCCGTCCCCCAAACCCTAAACCCTAAACCCTAAACCCTAAACCCTAAACCCTAAACCCTAAACTCACTTGGGCCTCGGTCTTGTCGGCCCTCAAGGCGGCGTTGAGTTTTCTTTCTGTGGTGATTTCTGTTTGGAGTTTTTCTTTGATAAGTTCGGCTTGTTGGAGTCTGCTGCTGCTGTCCCCTTTTGCTGCTGCTGCTGCTGCTGCTGCGCCGAACTTTGCTGCTGCTGCTGCGCAGGCAGCGCACTGCTGCTGCTGCTGCTGCAGCTCCTCCTTCAGCCGCCCGCACTCCTCCCGCAGCTGCTGCAGCTGAGCAGCAAAAGCAGCAGCAGCTTCCAAAGCTTTTCATTCAAACAAAAACTTCTTCTGTTCTCCTTTTAAATCAAAACATTCCACTGGGCTTTTAATTCAGTGCAAGTCTCTTCCAAGTTCGGAGCAGCAGCAGCAGCAGCAGCAGCAGCAGCAGCAGCAGCAGCAGCAGCAGCAGCACTGCAGCATTGCAGCAGCAGCAGCAGCATTGCAGCAGCAGCACTAGAGCAGCAGCAGCAGCAGCAGCAGCAGCAGTGCAGCATCATTGCATTGCAGCAGCAGCAGCAGCATAGCATTGCAGCAGCAGCACTGCAGCAGCAGCAGCAGCAGCAGCAGCAGCAGCAGCAGCAGCAGCAGCAGCAGCAGCAGCAGCAGCAGACCTCTGTGTCTTTGGAGGCCTGTTTGGCCTGCAGCAGCCGCAGGAGAGTTTGCGCGTTTTCTTTTTCGGCTTTTTCGGATTTAATTTCTTCTTTTTGAATTCTCAAAAACTTTTCAAAGTCCGACGGACTTTCAAAAGTGAAGTCTT
>NW_013654804.1:0-4384 GCF_000499385.1 Eimeria necatrix | reverse complement strand
TGCTGCTGCTGCTGCTGCTGCTGCTGCTGCTGCTGCTGCTGCTGCTGCTGCTGCTGCTGCTGCTGCTTCCCCCTGAGCTGTACAGACACCCCAACCCGCAGCGCATGCACAAATTGAAATCAATTTAAAGTTCAAATTAAAATTAATTTAAAGTTCAAATTAAAATTAATTTAAAGTTCAAATTGAAATTAATCAAAACTTCAAATTAAAACTTGCCTTTTATCTTCAAATTAAAACAAATTAAAACTTCAAATTAAAACAAATTAAAACTTCAAATTAAAACAAATTAAAACTTCAAATTAAAATAAATTAAAACTTCAAATTAAATCAAATTAAAACTTCAAATTAAATCAAATTAAAACTTCAAATTAAATCAAATTAAAACTTCAAATTAAAATTTGTTTTTAACTTCAAATTAAAATTTGTTTTTAACTTCAAATTAAAATTTGTTTTAAACCGACTTCATTTTAATTCACAAATCACTTTTGGAAATTCATGCATGCATGCATTTGCATGCAAACTGCATGCAAATATATATAATGGTAAATATATATATTTATATTTATATTTATAAATAAATATATTATTTATTTATTTATTTATTTATTTATTTATTTATTTATTTATTATTATTATTTATTTATTTATTTATTTATATTTCTCCACATATTCGCCTACGGGGCCTACAGGCTGTTGGCGTTTGTGAATCAAAAGCTTTAAGGGCTACGCAGCCTCTGCTGCGAAGGCGGACCTGCAGCAGCAGCAGCAGCAGCAGCAGCAGCAGCAGCAGCAGCAGCAGCAGCAGCAGGAGGGCTCACTACTGTGGGCCTCGTCAACTGAGCAGCTGCTGAATGGGTGGACTTCTCTGAGCAGCTGCAGCTCCTTTTCCTGTTCCTTCAGCTTCTGCCGCAGTCTCCCCACCTCCTTCCTGCTGCTGCTGCTGCTGCTGCTGCTGCTGGCTGCTGCTGCTGCTGCTGCTGCTGCTGCTGCTGGCTGCTGCGCCTTCGCGCTGCGCAGCTTCTCATTTTCCTCTCGCAAAATCTTCGCCTCCAAAATTAACTTTTGCAAAATTTCTTCGACGCGGTCCAGCCGGTCGATTTTGTGTGCATTGGCCCGCAGCAGCAGCAGCTGCTGCTGCTGCTGCTGCTGCTGCTGCTGCTGCTGCTGCTGCTGCTGCTGCTGCTGCTGCTGCTGCTGCTGCTGCTGCTGCGCTGCTGCTGCTGCTGCTGCTGCTGCTGCTGCTGCTGCTGCTGCTGCTGCTGCTGCTGCTGGCTGCTGCTTGAGGCTCGGGGTGCGTAGAAGGCATTTCGGAAGGTCACTGGAGAGTCCGGGGGCTCTTCTATGAAGTGGCCGCTGCAGCGGGGCGAGCCGCTGTCTGCTGCAGCTGCAGCACCCGCTGCTGCTGCTGCTGCTGCTGCTGCTGCTGCTGCTGCTGCTGAGGGCTCGAGGAACTCGTGCACGGACTCGAGAGACTGCACTGCAGAGGCGAAGGCCGGGGGCTCGTAGGGGCGCCACCAGGAGTGGACTGGCGGGTCCATTTCGGGAAGAAAGTGAATTAATTTAAGACAAGTTTTGGAGTTTTAAAGCATTTTATGGAGTTTAAAAGCATTTATTAAAGTTTTAAATCATTTATTAAAGTTTTAAAGCATTTATTGGAGCTTTAAAGCATTTTATTGGAGCTTTAAAGCACTTTAAATGCATTTTGAGCTCTCCGTCGCCAGCAGCTGCAGCGGCGCCGCTCGCAGACGCCGCAGCAGCTCTCTGTTCAAGTTTTCCCGAGAGCTGCTGGCGGCGGAGGAAAGCGGGCCAACAGGGGCTTCTTTCTTCTATTCTGAGGTTTTAAAATGATTTATTTGTTGAAAAATGCAAAAAAAAACAGTTTTGGCGCGACAGGAGCCGGAGATTGGCGGCTGGTCGCGCGAGCTGCACGTACACCGCAAGGGCGCGCCCGCCGCCACCAACGGCGGCGATCTTCGGCGATCTTCTGCGGAAAACTGCGGAGTTGGTGAAGAAAAACAAAAGTGAAGACTAATGAAGTTGTTTGTTGCAAAATTCAACAATTCCGCAGACATACACTGCACATACACTGCGCGGGAAGACCCAGCGGACCAGCGGCGCCGCTGGTCCGCTGCAGTCCCGGCCGCTTTCCTCCCAGCCCTTTCAAAAGACCTCGGAGCCTCCAAAGCGCTGCAAATTTGTACTTTTATTTGTTTTCAATTTGCAAAATTGAAAACAAATAAAAGTACAAATAGTATTAATTGCGCGTTTATTTCGGGGCTTCGCCGGTTGCAGCGGCGGGCCCGCAGCCGCTGCAGCGCGGTCCACGGCGACGCCGAAGGCGGCACTCCGCGCCAGATCTCGCGGAAAACAAACGAAAAAGCTGAACTGAATTGTTTTATTTATTTTATTTATAATTTATTTGCAATTTATTTGCAATTTATTTATAATTTATTTATAATTAGAACGAAGTGGGGGCTGTGCACTTCTTCTTTCGAGACTGTCTCGCAGTGTCTTCACACGCAGTCCGTCTGGGCTTTCGGCTGTACGCGCCAGCTGCTGCCTTCCTCGCGCCGCATTCTTCTTCTGTCATTTCATTTAATTGTTTTCATTTAATTGTTTTCATTTATTTTATTTCATTTATTTAATTTTATTCATTTTAAAAAGAATAAAGCGGCCACACGCAGCTCGGCTCGACGAACTTGCCACCCGCCCGGAGCCTTCGGCAGAAGTTCGTGTCTTCACTTCGTGCTGCTGCTGCTGCTGCTGCTGCTGCTGCTGCTGCTGCTGCTGCTGCTGCTGCTGTGGGCCTAATTTGTTGCCATATACCTCATTAAAGACTCAAAGGGAGGAAAAGACAAATCATTTAAATAAATCAAAAAGCTGAAATGTTCAAAAGTGTCCTTCGCCAAACGCTGGTGTCTCATGCAGATCTGTGCATGCAGCAGCAGCAGCAGCAGCAGCAGCAGCAGCAGCAACAAAGCAGCTGCTGCATGCAGAATAAATGCCATTTAATGGATTAGTCATTTATTAAAGTTTAAAAGAACTCTTGAAAGCAGCAAATGCACATGAAAACAAAAAGAAAAAGCTGCAGCTTTTTCTTTTTATTTTCAAACTTAAATTCAATTTGCTGTTTGCTGCAGAGGGAAAGAAACAGCTGCAGCTTTCTGTTGTCTTTTGCTGCTGCTGCTGCTGCTGCAGCTTTCTGCTGCCTTTTGCTGCTGCTGCTGCTGCTGCAGCTTTCTGTTTTCGTTTGCTGCTGCTGCTGCAGCTTTCTGTTATCTTTTGCTGCTGCTGCTGCAGCTTTCTGTTTTCTTTTGCTGCTGCGGCGGCACTTTTTATTTAATTCATTTAAAATATAATTTGCTTCCAATGCAATCAAGCTGCAGCAAAACGCTGCAACGATTCACACGCTGCAACGCAGCAGCAGCAGCAGCAGCAGCAGCAGCAGCAGCAGCAGCAGCAGCAGGCCCTTCAAAACAAAAAACAAAAACAAAAAAAGGAAACGAGAAAAGAATTAAAAGAAGCAGCAAAAGCAGATAAGGCGAATCCGTGCATGCAGCAGCTCCGAAAAGTTGAATTTGAGGGAAAAGAGCCGTTTTTGGGTTTAAAAAAAAGAAAAAAAGAAATAAATGAAAACCAAAACAATTCCAGAAGTTCCAGAATTAAATTAAATTAAAAAAATGCAAAAAAAACTCAAAAAAAGAACCAAAAAGATGCACTTTAAGAGCCAAGTTTGCAAATTCAAGTTCTGAATCTCACTGGGGAAGAAAGCGGGTCTTCTGCATGCAGTTGAGTTCAAATGAGTTTATAAATAAATAATAAAATAAATATTTAAAAATATAATTCATATTTAAATAAAATAAATAAATAAATAAATAATTCATGTTTAAATAAAATAAATATTTGAAAATATAATTCATATTTAAATAAAATAAATATTTGAATAAATAATTCATATTTAAATAAAGTAAATATTTGAAAATATAATTCATATTTAAATAAAATAAATATTTGAATAAATAATTCATATTTAAATAAAATAAATATTTGAAAATATAATTCATATTTAAATAAAATAAATAAATAAATAAATAATTCATATTTAAATAAAATAAATATTTGAATAAATAATTCATGTTTAAATATCTTCAAGCAACAGCTCCAAATGGCTGGACTGGAGGCGCGGCTTGCCTCTTTGCTGCTGCTGCTGCTGCTGCTGCTGCTGCTGCAGATCTGCAGCATTTGCTGCAGCACATATTTGCTGCTGCACATATTTGCTGCAGCTTTCCAGTTTCAAACTGCAACTGCTGCTGCTGCAGGAGCCGCAGCAGCAGCAGCAGCAGCAGCAGCAGCAGCAGCAGCAGCAGCAGCAGCAGCAGCAGCA
>NW_013654803.1:20000-23789 GCF_000499385.1 Eimeria necatrix | reverse complement strand
AAAATGGGACTTGGGGCCCCTGGGGCCCCCAGGGGCCCCCGGGGGCCCCCTGGGACCGACGGGGGCCCCCTGGGGGCCCCCAGGGCCCCCCGCCGAGGGGCCCTTTTGTGGGCATTTGGGGGGCCCCACAAGTGGTGCTGGGGGCCCCCGCGGGGCTCCCCTAATCGTACCCTATGGGGCCCCCTGGCAGCGGTAGGGGCCCTTGAGGGGGCCCCTAGGGGCCCCTAAAGGGCCTCTTTTGGGGCCCCTCATGGGGCCCCTGGAAGACCTTTCGGGGGCCCTCTGGGGCCCCTTGGGGGGCGTTTTTGGGGGCCCCTGGGGGCCCCTTTGTGGCCTTTATAAAAGCCTCTTGAGAGGGCCTCTGAGGGCCCCCTTAGTGCCCTCTGGGGGGCCCCCTGGGGGCCCCTCAGATAAATTCTAAACCCTAAACCCTAAAACCCTTCTTAACCCATTAGGGGCCCCCTAGAAGCCCCCAAGAAAACCCTTGGGGGCCCCTGAAGCGCCTCTAAGGGCCCCCTAGGGGGCCCCTGAGGGGCCCCTGGGGGGCCCCTGGGGGGCCCCTGAGGGGCCCCTAGGGGGCCCCTGAGGGGCCCCTAGGGGGCCCCTAGGGGGCCCCTGGGGGGCCCCTACCAGGGGCCCCCGGGGGCCCCCTGGGACCGACGGGGGCCCCCTGGGGGCCCCCAGGGCCCCCCGCCGAGGGGCCCTTTTGTGGGCATTTGGGGGGCCCCACAAGTGGTGCTGGGGGCCCCCGCGGGGCTCCCCTAATCGTACCCTATGGGGCCCCCTGGCAGCGGTAGGGGCCCTTGAGGGGGCCCCTAGGGGCCCCTAAAGGGCCTCTTTTGGGGCCCCTCATGGGGCCCCTGGAAGACCTTTCGGGGGCCCTCTGGGGCCCCTTGGGGGGCGTTTTTGGGGGCCCCTGGGGGCCCCTTTGTGGCCTTTATAAAAGCCTCTTGAGAGGGCCTCTGAGGGCCCCCTTAGTGCCCTCTGGGGGGCCCCCTGGGGGCCCCTCAGATAAATTCTAAACCCTAAACCCTAAAACCCTTCTTAACCCATTAGGGGCCCCCTAGAAGCCCCCAAGAAAACCCTTGGGGGCCCCTGAAGCGCCTCTAAGGGCCCCCTAGGGGGCCCCTGAGGGGCCCCTGGGGGGCCCCTGGGGGGCCCCTGAGGGGCCCCTAGGGGGCCCCTGAGGGGCCCCTAGGGGGCCCCTAGGGGGCCCCTGGGGGGCCCCTAGGGGGCCCCTGGGGGCCCCAAGAAGAGTTTATTGAACTGTACATCTGTTGATGTGGGCATTTGTGTCCTCAAAGGCATAATGGCTGCAGCCGGGGAAAAAAGAAAAATAAAAAATAAAAAATAAAAAAGAAAAAAAATTTAAAATTAAAAATATAAAATTAAAAATATAAAATTAAAAAAAATAAATTAAAAATTAAAAGTTAAACATTTTAAATTGAATTTCGCCGATTATTTCTTTAATTCAATTCAGCGCTTTCTGCCCAAATGAGTTTTGAAATTTATTTGTTTATTTACTATTTATTTATTTATTATTTATTTATTTATTTTATTTATTTATTATTATCATTTATTTATTTATTTATTTACTTATTTATTCGTTTATTATCTATTATTAATTTAAATATTTATTCATTTATTTATTTATTTATTTATTTATTTATTTATTTATTTATTTATTTATTTATTCTCTTACCGGTCTAGGGCGTCCTGCAGTTCAAACACACAGAAATGCAAAAAGAAGAAAAATTAAAAAGTTAAAAAATAAATATTTTAAATTCATAATTTTATTTTAAACAATTGTTAATATTTGGCTTGTGCTGCATGCGCAGCAGCAGCAGCAGCAGCAGCAGCAGCAGCAGCAGCAAGAGCTGCTGCTGCCGCTGCTGCTGCCGCAGCTGTCTGCTGCGGCTGCTGCTGCTTCTGCTGCCAGTGTTGGTTACAGCGTGAGTGTCCTCTCTGTTCCTGTCGCGCTGCTGCTGCTGCACCTGCTGCTGCTGCTGCTGCTGCTGCTGCTGCTGCTGCTGCTGCTGCTGGCTTACCCCGCTGCTGCTGTGGGGCCCCGGCCGCCAGAGGCGCACATAGTTGTCAATGCCACTCGTGGCAATGCAGGGGCCCCTAGGGTTTGTTTGGACGCAATTTAAGGAGGTTTGGTGTCCTTTTAAAATGCTCACGCATTGCCCTGCAGCAGCAGCAGCAGCAGCAGCAGCAGCAGCAGCAGCAGCAGCAGCAGCAGCAGTGCAGCAGGGGTAGGAGCGGCGGTGGGAGCAGCGGCAGCAGCGGGAGCGGGCTCGCAACAGCAGCGGCAGCAGCAACAGCAGCAGCATCGAGCCAGCCGCAGCAGCAGAACCAATGCACAAGCAGCAGCAGCAGCAGCAGCAGCAGCAGCAGCAGCAGCAGCAGCAGCAGCAGCACCATCTAGGAGTTGGAAAACGCATGCAGCCCCATCGTCACTAGCTGCTAGAACAAATTCGTCTCCGTAGAAGCCGCACTCCTTAATGCCAGTTTCCACATTCGAGGCCCCCACGTATCTGCAAAACCCTAAACCCTAAACCCTAAACCCTAAACCCTAAACCCTAAACCCTAAACCGAACCCAAACCCTAAACCCTGAAACCAGAATATGTGGAAGGAGCATTGTCTTCGCTTTGTGGAGGAATCCTAAACGAGGAATGTTAACCCTAAACCCTAAACCCTAAACCCTAAACCCTAAACCCTAAACCCTAAACTCTAAACGCGGCAAACCCTAATTAGTGTGTCACTGAGCCTCTTCTGGCGCTAAAACCCTTTGCAGGGTTTGAAGCTTCTTGAGGGTTTAGGGTTTACCAAGTGTTTAAAACCTAGGGTTTGAGGGGTTTAGGGAAAACTCGTTTAGGGTAAAGGGCTAGGGTTTAGGGTTTAGGGTTTAGGGTTTATGACTAGGGTTTCGGGTGCAGCAAAACTGCTCCAAAAGGGCTGCAGAGGCCGCAAGGCTGCTAGGGTTTAAATGCTCGAATTCAGGGTTTAGGGTTTAGCGCCTAGGGTCTAGGGTTTAGCGCCTAGGGTCTAGGGTTTAGCGCCTAGGGTTTAGGGTTTAGGGTTTAGGGTTTAGGGTTTAGGGTTTAGGACCTGCCGAACTCGCACTGCGGCCTCCAATTGGCGTTTAGCAGCGACTCCCATTGTGCTGCTGCTCCGCCGCTGCGCCAGTCCCCCTCGCACAGCGCCAGGTCCTAAGCAGCAGCAGCAGCAGCAGCAGCAGCAGCAGCAGCAGCAGCAGCAGAAGCAGCAGCAGCAGCAGCAGCAGACACAGCAGCAGCAGCAGCAACAGCGTGTCCATGATATCCCCTGGTATCTGGAGGCCCTGCTGCTGCCTGCATGCATTTGAAGATTTAAATTAACTTTTGCATTTATTTTATTTATTTAATTTTAATTTTAATTTTAAAATTAAATTAAAATTAAAATTAAAATTAAAATTAAAATTAAATTAAATTAAATTAAAAGACTGACATCAAGAGCATCCAGAGGAGACACAGTTGTGTCTGGCTCGCTGCTGCTGTCCTCATCGCTGCTGTGGCCATCTCTGCTGCTGCTGCTGCTGCTGCTGCTGCTGCTGCTGCTGCTGCGCAGCAGCCGCATTGTTGCGGGGCTTTCTGGAGCTGCTGGGAACAGCTCATTGACCCAAGCAGTTGTTAACTCCTCCAGCAAGTTGCTGCTGCTGCTGCTGCTGCTGCTGCTGCTGCTTGCATGCTCTGCAGAGCCTGACTCTTGCTGCTGCTGCTGCTGCTGCTGCTGCTGCTCTCTCCGCG
>NW_013654803.1:0-5000 GCF_000499385.1 Eimeria necatrix | reverse complement strand
GCTGCTGCTGCTGCTCTTGCGGGTGCTGCTGTGGCTTTTGCTTGTCACGTGTCTGCTGCTTCTACCGCAGGCTGCTGCCTGCTATTATCTGTATTGACCTTGCTGCTGCTGCTGCTGCTGCTGCTGCCGCTGCTGCTGCTGCTGCAGACGGCTCAGGTGGACGTGCTGCGCCGTGGCTACGAAGAGCTGCTGCAGCAGCTGCAGCAGCAGACGGAGCGGGCTGAAGCGCTGCAGCAAGACTCGTTGCTGCTTGAAAAGGTAAAAAACAAAGATTATTCTATGGATGCTGAAGCAGCAGCAGCAAATTGTCGTGCTGCAGTCTGCTGCAGATCGCCAGCAGCAGCCGGCATTGAAGCTGCCGCAGCAGCAGCAGCAGCTGCAGCTGGAGCTCCCCAACAGCAGCAGCAGCAGCGCTTCTAAAATGCTGCTGCCGCCAAGTGATTTGCAGGGTTTCCAGCAGCGAAGTATAGAGATAGATCTTACGCTGCAGCAGCTGATGCAGCAGAGCAATCATCAGCAGCAGCAGCAGCAGCTGCTGTTGGCGCCGCAGCAGCAGCAGCTCCTGAAGCCACCGCAGCACCACTCACAGCAGCAGCAGCAGCAGCAGCGGCTCCGGCTGCAAGAAGACGCCAGTCATTCTCCTCTTTACAGCAGCAGCAGCAGCAGCGCGGAAGCTGCAGCAGCATTTCTGGGCGGCCAGAGGCAGCAAACGCGAACGCGCGAGCAGCAGCAGCAGCAGCAGCAGCAGCAGCAGCAGCAGCAGCAACAACGGCACGAAGTGCTTTCCTCGGACGTTGCTACATTAGACGACGTAAGGATTTGTACTTTTTGCTGCTGCTGCTGCTTCTGATGCCGCAGCAAATGTCAAGAGCTGTAGCAGCAGCAGCAGCAGCAACAGCAGCAACAGCAGCAGCAACAGCAGCAGCGAAGCTCATTCTGCGTAGCTCGAGACTGGCTGCCTGCATTCACTGTATCGACAGCCTTCGCAATGATTTCCTGTTATTGCTGCTGCTGCTGCTGCTTTTACCCCTGCTGCTGCGGCTGCTGCTGCTGCCTCTACTGCTGCTGCTGCTGCTGCTGCTGCTGCTGCTGCTGCTGCTGCTGCAGGAAGAGGAGCTTGAGGAAGAAGTGCAGCGCTACAACAGCCGCCTTGGGGGCCCTTTGCTGCGTCGAGTTAGAGGAAATGTTTATTTATATGGCATTAAAAGAGTGGAGCTGCGGCTCCTCAACTCCAAACTCATGAGTCAGCTGCTGCTGCTGCTGCTGCTGCTGCTGCTGCTGCTGCTTCTGCTGCTGCTCTGTGTGGTCGCCAGTTTCTGCGGTGCTGAGGAGAGGCTCGGAAATCTGCTGCAGCAGCAGCTGCTGCTGCTGCTGGGAGTGCTGCTGCAAACTGCATGCAGCGAAGGGTTGGGGTGTGGCAGGGAAGCAGCAGCAGCAGCAGCAACAGCAACAGCAGCAGCAACAGCAGCAGCAACAGCATGATGCGGGCGTGAGTGTTTGCTGCTTGCAGGGAAGACAGAGGGAGGTTGGGATTCGTTAGAGGACTTATCTGCTGCTGAGGAAATAGAAGCAATTGACTCTTTGTCCCTGCAAGGATGAGCAGCAGCAGCAGCAGCAGCTGCTGCTGCTGCTGCAAACTTAGCAGGAAGAGCCGCAGCAGCAATAGAAATACGTGCATCCGCAGCAGCAGCAGCAGCAGCAACAACACCAGCAGCTACGCCGTGATCACACCAAATAGCAGCAGAAGCAGCAGCCGACACCGGCCTTTAGCAGTAGCAGCTGCAGCAGCAGCAGCAGCAGCAGCAGCAGCAGCAGCAGCAACGGCTGCTACTTAATACTTTTGTCCCTCCAGAAGCCCTTTAGTTGGCTCCGCAGCGCCTCTAGGGGCCCCAGCTTTCCTTTAGGGGCCCCCAGGGGGCCCCACAGACCCTAAGGGGGCCCCTGGAGGGCCCCCCACCCTGGGGGCCCCCCCCTCTTGGGGGGCCCCCGTTGCCTCTAAACCCTTTATGCATTTAAAAGGCTCTCTGGCCTCTTAGTGGGGCCCCCGGGGGCCCCCGGGGGCCCCCGAGGGTCCTTGGGGGCCCCTGGGGGGCCCCAGGGGCCCCCCATGGGGCCCTTTGCTCAATGACTGCAACAAACTGCCCGAGGGGGCCCCTTTAAGTGCTCCCTGCGGTTTGACGGCTTTGAAAGGGCCCCCTTGGGGGCCCCTAGGCCTCCTCTGGGGGCCCCTTTTGGGGCCCCCTGGGGGCCCCCTAGCGCTCCTCCGGGGCCCCATTTGGGGGCCCCTGGGGGGCCCCTCTGAGGCCCTCTGGGGGGCCCCCTGCGCTGCAAAAGAGGCCCTTCCCATAGTCACTCTGCATGCAGGACCCTCTGCAGCTAGGGGGCCCCCTTAGGGGGGCCCCCCTTGGTAGCCAGAGGGGCCCCTCCTGTAGCTAGGGGGGCCCCCTTAGGGAGCTGTGGGGCCCCACCTTCAAGCTAAAGGGGCCCATTTGTAGGACTAGGGGCCCCTCTTTTAGCTGTGGGGTTTAGCCATGGGGGCCCCTGCGGTACTTGTGGGGGCCCCCTTAATGCCCCTGGGGGCCCCCGTGTACCTGTGGGGGCCCCTTTAGTGCCAACGGGGGCCCCCGTAGTACCCCTGGGGGCCCCTCTGTAGCTACGGGGGCCCCTGTAGTGTCTAGGGGGGCCCCTTAGTACCCCTGGGGGCCCCTTTGTAGCTAGGAGGCCCCTTAGTACCCCTGGGGGCCCCTCTGTAGCTAGGGGGCCCCTTTAGTGTCTATGGGGGCCCCTTTAGTGTCTATGGGGGCCCCTTTGTAGCTAGGGGGCCCCTTAGTACCCCTGGGGGCCCCTTTGTAGCTAGGGGGCCCCTTAGGACCCCTGGGGGCCCCTTTGTACCTAGGGGGCCCCTTTAGTGTCTATGGGGGCCCCTTTAGTGTCTATGGGGGCCCCTTTAGTACCTGTGGGGGCCCCCCCCGGGCATTTTCGAAGCCAGAGGTTCAACACTCCTAAACCCTAAACCCTAATTCGCGAACCCTAAACCCTAGTCTGTGGGCGAGCCGCAAGTGTGGGAACTTCGGTCAAATGATCTTGCGGAACTGGGGGTTAGGGTTTAGGGTTTAGGGTTTAGGGTTTAGGGTTAGGGATTCGAAGTGGCTGCAACAATGCGGAGCCTGAAAGCCTAAAAGAGAGACAAAAGAGGAAATTGCAAAAAATGTTTCGTTTTAAAAATAAATCTTCTGTTCTTGAGTTTGCTACAGTTGCTGCTGCTGCAGTTGCTGCTGCTGCAGTTGCTGCTGCTGCAGTTGCTGCTGCTGCTCGCGGTAATCGTGGGGTTGGTTGTGTTGCTGCTGCTGTAGTTGCTGCTGCTGCAGCTATTGCTGCTGCTGCAGCTATTGCTGCTGCTCGCGGTATATGGTGCTGGTGGTGGCGTTGCTGCTGCTGCTTCTAACGCAGCTCCTGCTGCTGCTAATAAAAAGCGGCAGCAGCGACAGCAGCAGCAGCAGCAGCTGCTGCTGCTGCTGCAGCTGCAGCTGCTGCTGCTGCTGTTTGCTGCGTAGCTCAGTGCGAGTTGCTTCTGCACCCACACGAGCAGCAGCTAAAGCTTGTAACAAGTGACAGTAAAAATTTCATTTCCAATTTTGCTTCTGCAGCTGTTTAGCACTTGTGTTTATTTTTGTTTTTATTATAAAGACAAAATAATTAAATTAAAAGATAATTAACTTTCATTCTTCTCTGCTGCAGTTTGTCGGGTTTATTTGCTGCACTTCAGCAGCAGCCGTTAACTCTCGAAGTCACTGCGGGGCGGGCGGCAGCAGAAATGAACAAAAAGCCTTTATTTTGAAATATTTTCATTTTAAAATTAAAACTAAAAGGTAAATTTAATTCAAAATTAATTCAATAAGTGCAAGGGAGGAAAAACGGCGGAGAGGCGGCGCCGCGCCTCTCGAAACCGGGTGTACGTACAGCTGGGCGACCCGCGGAGCACACCTGGCTTTTGAAGCGTCAAATCAAATAAAATAAATAAAATCATTTAAATTATATTTATTTTTATTTAAATAAATTCGGTTTATCGCGCAAACTGGCCGTTTGCGGCCCTGGAGTTGAGGTGTATGTACACCTCAGCGCATGCAACAGGCGCAGGGCGCTTGTCTGCTGAAATCGAAGGCAAAAAGGAGCCTGTCTTCTTTACACGCAATTAAATACATTTAATTTCCCATTTAATTGAAATTAAACTTTTCGAATTCGACTTATTCTTTTCTGCTGCTGCTGATCTGAACATACACCTCAACCAGTCAGCAACTGCACCGCAGCAGCAGCGCCCCAGTTTCCCTTTTTTCTCCCTTTCCTCTTTTTCATGCTGCCGAGCTGGCTGCTAGGGTTTAGCGTGTAGGGTTTAGGGTTTAGGGTTTAGGGTTTAGGGTTTGGCCGTGCAGGCCGTGGCATTGCGGCGCAGCAGCTCCCGCAAGTTCGGTCAGCGGCGGAACTCGCCTGCCCCTCAGCCGGTGCAGCAGCAGCAGCAGCAGCAGCAGCAGCAGCAGCAGCTGAAGCAGCAGCAGCTGCTGCGTTTCGTTGATCTCGACCGCTTCTGCTGCTCTCCGGTTTCCCCGGCAGAGCAGTCGCTTGTCTCAAAGGCAGCAGCAGCAGCCGCAGCAGCAGCAGCAGCAGCCGCAGCAGCAGCAGCAGCAGCAATACTGCGGGAAGGAGCATTGCCGCCGCCTTCGCAGACTCCTCTGCATCGCTCACTAGCAGCAGCAGCAGCAGCAGCAGGACAACGACAAGCATCAGCAGCAGCAGCAGGACAACGACAAGCATCAGCATCAGCAGCAGCAGCAGCAGGACAACGACAACTATCAGCAGCAGCAGCAGCACCGAACGCCCCACACCAGCCGCTGCAGCAGCAGCAAAAGCCGCGCCCCACCTCCTGCATCCCCAGCATTCCTCCCCCTCTCCCTCCCCCACCCGCAGCAGCAGCAGCAGCAGCAGCAGCAGCAGCAGCAGCAGCA
>NW_013654802.1:155746-158620 GCF_000499385.1 Eimeria necatrix | reverse complement strand
GCCCGCCCGCAGGCGCACCCTCCGGCTGCTGCAGCAGCAGCTGCTGCTGCAGCTGGCAGCCAGCAGCAAAGGCACAGACATTGACCCCCGCCGCCGCCCCCCCCACGCAGCCACTCCAGAGAGCATTTTGGCCCGCTGGCTGGCAGCAGATCCCGGGCGACTGCGGGGCGGGCTGCAGAGTTTGGGGCTGCATGCAGCAGCAGCAGCAGCAGCAGCAGCAGCAGCAGGCGGCGCTGCAGCAGCAGCACTTCGGGCGCAGCGGCGCAGCCCGCTTGCTGCTGCTGCGCCCCACAACGAGGGAAAGGGCCTCGCCTCTCCCAAGGAGGAGGCGGCGGCCTCTAAAGGGAATTCAGCAGCAGCAGCAGCAGCAGCAGCAGCTGCTGCTGCTGCTGCTGCTGCTGCTGCCGCTGCAGACCCGCTGGAGACGCACACCACCACCAGCACAGAAACCTGCATCAGCACTACCTGTAGCAGCACGAGCAGCACCAGCGGCAGCAGCAGCAGCAGCAGCAAGAAGAACAGCAGCGGCTACGAGTCTGCTCGCGAGTCTTGTGCAGCCTTAGCGGGCAGCAGCGAAGCGCCCGAGGAATCCCCCGCTGCTGCTGCTGCTGCTGCTGCTG
Source organism: Eimeria necatrix (assembly GCF_000499385.1). Taxonomy (NCBI): domain Eukaryota; phylum Apicomplexa; class Conoidasida; order Eucoccidiorida; family Eimeriidae; genus Eimeria; species Eimeria necatrix. The sequence goes on along the minus strand of NW_013654802.1, from coordinate 158,000 downwards.
CTGCAGCAAAAGCAAAGAACGCTTCAGGCAGCAGGAGTGGCTGCGATTCAGGTGTACGTACAGCAGCAGAACTGAGGCCCTGTGTCCTCTGCCTCTCCGCCTCCAGCTTCTCCAGTGGAAACTTTCTTTGCTCTTCTTGCCTGGGGCGGCTGCAGGCCAACGGGAGTCTGCGCAGCAGCAGCAGCAGCAGCAGCAGCAGCAGCAGCAGCAGCAAACGTGAACTGCCCGCGGCGCTCGCGGCCCCTCCCGCGAGCAAGCTGCGGAAGTCGGGAGAAGGAAATTCGGAATTAGTTGAAGTTCAAATCGAAGTAGTTGAAAAAGAAAACAGCAAATTCGAAAAAGAGAAAAAAGAAATGCTGCCGCGGCGAAGATTCAAGCGGTCAGCATCGCCTACGCTGGCAGCGCAGCAGCAGCAGCAGCAGCAGCAGCAGCAGCAGCAGCAGGAGTCGGCGCAGCAGAGCTGCAAAGTGGCTGCGCGCGTTTGCGGGGAGCGCAGGGAACGCATTGGGTGGCGGGCGCGGTCTGCTGCTGCTGCTGCTGCTGCTGCTGAAGGCAGCAGCTGGTGGAGCAGCGCGGAAGCAGCAGGAGAAGCCCCAGTGGTGCCGCCGCTGCTGCTGCCGCTGCTGCCTTCCATCTTCTGTCTGCATGCGCGGCCGTGGCCGCCGCCTCCGGCCAAAAGGCAAAGACTGCCTTCTCCGAGGCGAAGGGGCCTCGACTGTTTTGCTGCTGCTGCTGTTGCTGCTCAGAGGGCCCCCTGGGCAGCAGCAGCAGCAGCAGCAGCAGCCAGGGGCGCGGCCGGCGGCGGCGACGCCGGCAGAGCTCCAGACAGAGACACAGCAGCAGCAGCAGCAGCAGCAGCAGCAGCGCAACAAACGCGGCGTTTCGGACGCGCACAGAGGGCCTCCCCGGCGCCGCTGGCTGTTGCTGCTCCTGCTGCTGCACCTGCTGCACCTGCTGCTGCTGCTGCTGCTGCTGCAGGTGAAGGTGCAGCAGCAAAGGGAGCCGCAGCTGCGGAGCTGCTGACAGAAAGGGGCTGCGAGGGGCAAGGAAAAGCCGGCAGCAGCTCTGCCGCTTCGCCTCACCGCCTGAGTCCTTACTGGAGCTACCTTTGTAAAGACAAGGCAGCAGCAGCCCCGGCGCCGTCGTCCGCGTCAGCAGCAGCAGCAGCAGCAGCAGCAGCAGCAGCAGCAGAAGCAACCAGCCTGGCAAAGGGATGCTGCTGCTGTGCAGCTTTGGGCTCCCCGCAAGAGCCCGCCTTTGACGTGCTGCCTCCCAAGCGAAGGCAGAGGCAAAGTGAGCCGGCAGTGAGCAGCAGCGGTGCTGCTGCTGCTGCTAGCGAGGCCGTTGCTGCTGCTGCTGCTGTGAGGGACATTGCAGCAGCAGCTGCTGCTGCGACCTTGGCGGGGCAGCGCAGGCTCGAGCAGCAGACGCCTCCCTCGAGGCTGCGCAGAAGGTCCTGGAGCGCCGAAGGGGGGGGCCGCGCAGCTGCAGTGGCGGCAGCAGCAGCAGCAGCGGGGGCAGCAGAAGCAGCAGCAGCAGCAGCGGGAGGAGCGGAGGAAAAGCATTCAGTTTCTCGAGCAAGGTGCAGCGTGTGCAGGGCATCGGCAGCAGCAGCAGCAGCAGCAGCCCCTGCAGCGTCTGCTGCAGGGCGGCCGCGAGAAAGCCCAAGGGAGGCGGCTCGAGCAGCAGCAAGCGCTGAAGGAGCAGCAGCAGCGAAGCCGTTGAGCATCGCAGCAGCTTCGTCTTGTGGAAAGAAGCCTTTGGCTGCTGCGAGTGCGGCTGGAGGCTTGGGCGGGAGCGGCTGCGTTGCTGCAGCGGGCGCAGCAGCAGCAGCGGCGCCGGGTGCGCGGGCGGGCGGCGCAGCAGCAGCAGCAGCAGCAGCAGCAGCAGCGGGCGCGGGCGGGCCGGTGCGGCCGTGCGGGCTCGCGCGGATCTCGCAGGGACTGCTGGTGGGCTGCTCGTCGCTGGGGAGGGGCTCTGGGCTGGGGATTTACAGCTGCCGGGGCTTCAGCCGGCGGCAGCAAATCTGCGAGTACAGCGGAGTGCTGATAGACCGGCGGACGGCGCTGCTGCTGCGGCAAATGGAGTGCGCGTCGCACGTGGTGAACGTGCAGATGCAGCACCTGTACTTGCTGGGTTTTCACACGCCGAGTCCGCTGCTGGGCGGCGGCGCCTTCATCAACGACGGCCGCTGGGACACGGGGGGGGGGGGGGGGCCTGGGGTTTGCGTGCGTTTCCGCGGGATGTTTGACCG
>NW_013654802.1:0-155646 GCF_000499385.1 Eimeria necatrix | reverse complement strand
CGGGGGGGGGGGAGGGGCCTGGAGTTTGCGTGCGTTTCCGCGTGATGTTTGACCGCCACAGGGCCTCCCAGCGGGTGGTGGTGGTGGCTGTCAAGGACATTCCCCGCGGCGCCGAGCTCCTCACTTCTTACGACAACGACTACTGGCGCCTCAAGAACAGGGGCTTCTCCACGCCCTGAGCCTCCCGCCCGCGCCGCATGCGCGGCCTGCATGCGCCTTTCGGCTTTTCTCCCTGCATGCGCTCGCCGATTGGCCCGGCTGCCTTCGCTGTTTTCTCGCGGGCTTGCGCGCTTGTTTGCACACGGGCGGGGCTTCTCAGCCGCGCGGGCCGCAGTTGGCGGCGCCAACGCCCACGGCTTTCCTGCTTCCGTGCAAGTCTGGGGGCCCCCCGAAGCCCTAGGGGCCACAATTCTCCTTTTTGCATCTTGCATGCATGCGGACTTTTGCCCGTGCCCTCGCGGGCTCACCCTCTGCAGCCCTTCCTCTGCACCCCGGGGCCCAGGTGCACGGATCCATTCCCGCATGCACGCGAGAGAGAACTACGCGCGCAGCTGCAGACCTCTATGCACATGAACCTCCACGTTTTGCAATTGTTTGTGCGACTCAACACGCAAGTTTTCGCATGCGTACACAATAGCTTGCGGGCAGCTGTGCCTAGGCGTGCTTCCTTGCCTAGCGTGAGCTGCGTTTCTTTGCAAATGTATATAGCCTTCGTGTATGTGAAATGCGCCTTATATGCGCCCATACATATATGCGCATATATGCATACTTCGGGTGGGAGTGTGCCTGTCGAGGAGACAGAGCGCTAGACATGTGGGAGATATGTGTTGAGGAGTTAACTACCCCTCAGCCTTTAGACATGAATTAATGCCTCCTCTCGGCTTCTTTTCGCTTTGCTTTAGATCCATTCGGAAATTGAGCGTTTTCTTGGTTCTGCCGCATTCTGCTGAAGCTTATGTATTTGTACACTGAGGCAGGCAGAAAAGGGAACACAGGGAAGGTGACGGAGGGGCCTGGCAGGTTAAGATAAAGGCTAGAAAAGGGAGAGCAACTGAGGTAGAAACACTTAGGCCAGGCATAGAAAAGCATAAGGAGTGAAACAGATCAGACTGCGACAGAAATGTAAATTTAGACGAACTAAGAAAGCCTCACAGGGGCAGACTGCACCAACAGCCGCAAGAGAACTAGCTACGCGTAGCGACAATCAACAGCAAAGATACTCAAAATAAAATATAATTTCAATGCTTGGAGTTGGAAAACAAACACGAGGAAGCGGGGGGGAAGTCCTTTAGCGTCCGGGGACGCAGGCTTCCACCAAACCCAATTGGCCAGGGAAAGCTGATGGAAGGCGGCGTTCCGCTCAGTCTGGAGATTATTCTAACATAGAAGTTATGCGCTTTGGTCTCAAGGGTGCCCCAGATACCCTCCAAGCTAGCAAAAATTCTTATGTCGAACCTCTAATTTGACGGGCCTTCGTTTCCTGTCTCGATAACGTGTTGAAGTTTAACCACCAGGTAACGCACACGAAGCTTCTGCGATAAGAGATCGGCATCACTCTCGAGCATCACTTTTACTTCTAGTTCCAAAAGCGCAAGCTTGCAAAGCAAGAGATTACTTACCTCGCATATACCGTCAACGATTACGGTATGAAGCCCGCAGCCAACAACATGCAGGCTGTTTACGCATGCCAAAGATGTTCATTGTCGAGGCACAAATACGCACAGCTACTCCTAAATAGCTCCCGTCGTACCGGTTAGCCCGTAGCCTACTGCGTTTTCTTATTCTTTCGCGCCCTACGCCTCTCTTCCTGCACTCACAGGCTCATTAACCTGCTTTCTACTTCATACTCAGCACTACGTTTGATACATTAGTCAAAAGGTTCTTTCAGTCTGGGGTCACCATTTTGCCGAGAGCCACACACTCTTTGAACTGCAGTGCGCGGGAAGGTGAGAGAAGAGTGTGTAACTGTGCTGGTTCACGCTCACACATTCATCCATAGCTTGCATATCGATGTCTTTGAACCGCGCCATGTTTACAAAGAAGATACAGATTCTGTGCATGGGAAGCTGGTGACATTCTTGTCTGCGCTAAGGGAAGAACCCTGGGTAGCTACTGAAGACACGGCTGCGTATTATGCTGAAGCCTCCCTCCCATTCGGCTTCATCAGGCTCGACATTATTGCCTTTCACAAAACACCGATGTTTACTTTCGTTTGAGCTGTCTTACCATCCTTCCGGGCTAACGTTGCCATCGACGATACGTGAATTATAGTCTAATGTTGCCATCGTATCTGTATTCTTCATCAGTCACATATTTCCGTCGACCTGTATGAAACGCTACCTTTCCGCAGGCGCAGTAGTACGCCTGGCACAACTCTTTCAAGTTATTTTGACAAGAGTGCAGATAATGTTGCCTAAGTGACGAATAAGACCTCAAAATGCCCCGGGTGTGCCCCAACTTGAAAAATGCAGGCGCCAAGTCGGATTTCATACACTGTTACACGACCGGGTACCCAATATAGATTCATTGGGTGCTACATGATTACAGTGAGTGCTAAGATAAGGACAAAGCACTTTAATTTGGAGAGCCAAGAGCTCCAGGAGCACATAAAATAAAATTGTGCGTTCCCCATGCCAGAAGCACCACTCTGCACAACGTCTCTGCTCGCTAAGAAGTTGATCCCAGACCCAGAAAAACTGCGATCGACTCCCAAATACATTCCTTAAAAAGCCTAATGCGACTTAGTTCAGCCTAGTGCACTGCATTGTGTCAATTAGCGTGGTTCGCTGAGTTTTCGGCCGCGAATGCTCCTGTGGTCAGTGCCGATTCTTGGCGCTTGCGCCATAGCTCCAGTAATTGAAGAGTGCAGCATTGGACTAAGTAGCAATATTCTTGTCTTTGTAGACAACAATAATTTGTACCTGCGTTTCTTAGCCTACGCACCTTGTCGTGACTGTGCAGTAAGCGCTGCGTGTTCGTAACTTACCTCTGTTTCCACTAACTCGCCTTCCCGTGTGCAAAAAACGCAAACAAATTCAAGTACCTGTTAAGGTACAACCAGAAAGTCTTTCAAAACGGGCAAATAAGAGATGGTCTACTGTGCGGTTCCATGCACCTTAAGTGGCAGAGGCCCGGACCATTCTGCTCGTGAGCAACCGCGCTGTGCCGCATTTAAAGAGTAAAAAATTGCGAAGAAGAACATACTTGTCGAAAGTTGCCGCTGCGAATAGTTTAGGCTGCTGCCTTTTGTGGAGGCAGCAACGACTTCAGTTCAGTAGGTATAGGCTAAATCGATCCCAATAAAAAATTAAACAACATCCGTGGAGCCCAAGTGATGACTAGGGCGGACGTTTGCGCCACCTCTTCTGGCGTTTTCTGATAACCAGGGAAGCCAGGAGCGAAACAGCAAAGGCTCGAGAAGGTGGAGAAGAAATAGAGCAGCGTGACTCCGCTTTTCTTGCCTTCCGTGGCGCTCTTGCCTTACACTTTGTCTCACATCTTGCAACTCCTGCTCTGCTGGCTCTGCTTAGCGCTGGTAATCATCGCCCCTCTGCAGCGCCACTTCCCAGAACCACTCCATGAAATTTGCGACTTCTGTGATCCGCTTTGGCTGCTTGCTTTTCTCGTAGGCTCTGCAGCCTTTGGAGATGTGGGAGGGCACAGCTTTGGAGCCTCTGGCTATAGGCATGATGCTGGCGATCTTCATGGGCAGCTGGATCTTCCACCAGCGCTTTCCGTTTCCGCTTGCTTTGAAGTCGATAATGAAAGCTTTAATGTTTTTGGCGTGTTGCGCCACAATGGACATGATCTCGCTGGAACAGAACTCTCTGTTGTGCAGCAGCAGCAGGTCCCGCACCAACTCCTCAGCTTCCTGATCTTCCGCAGGCGCCAGTTTTGTTTTGCGCAATGTGGTTTGCAGCTTCTCTCTCTGCGCCATGAGGACGTCCTGGAGTCTTTCCCTTTCCAGGATTTCCGCTTTGGCTTTTTCGACGCAAGAGTCCGCGTCTTTCTCCACCAGGTTCATGAGGTGTCCCATTCGGGCAAGTGCGCTGAGGGGGTCGCGGGCGGCGCTCATGGGGTTCTCGAGGACTCTTTCGAAGAGCTCGCGCTCTTCTCTCGTCATTCTTTTCATAACTTGCTGAACTCGAACCAGCCAGCAAGCCTTGTCTGTGTTCTTTCCAGCGCGGGCGACGCGGTCTTGGGCGCGGGCCAGGGCCAGCGCGAGCCTCAGCTTCGCGGCGTTGAAGCTGGTGTCGCTGCGGCCCAGTTGCTTCGCCCGCACCAGCAATTCTGCCAAGTTTCCCGCCAATATGTCTGTGTCTCTGAGTTTCGAAACGTTGCAAGTGCCTGAAAACCGGCTCCACAGCGCGCACAGCTCGGGCACGCGCCGGCTCGCGTTCAGCACGTATCTGTTCACTCCCATGAGAAACTCCAGACAGTCATTTGGCACCGCTTCGGAAACGGCCTCAGGCTCAGCAGCAGCAGCGCGCCCTTCCGCTGTTTCCCCGCCTCCGCCGTACTTGGCGCTGTACTCCTCCGGTGTCAAGGCAGGTAAGAATTCTTCTTCAGATGAACCAGAAGAGGCCGAAGTGCTGCGGGACCTCTCCCCCTCCTCTTCCTCCCTGCCCCGTGGATATAAGGGCTGCTGTTTAGACTGCCGGCGAATTCGGGGCAGCTTTTGATAGACAGCTCGCGCTGCTCGACGCGCCCCCATCTTCACCTTCGCCGCGCCCCTTTTAATTCCCGCCCAGATTCTCCTCAGCCGGCTGCGAGCTCTTCTGCCCATGTTGCCTACAAATCTGCGCAGCTTTGCCAGGCGGCCGCTGGGCTGCTCCCGCAGTTGCTCTTCCTCGGGCGGGCTGCGGGTGTCATCGTCGGCCCCGGGGCGCTGCACGCTCGGCCCTAGGGGATCATCTGAGAAACTTCCTTCATCTTCACTGATGCTAGTGGGAGGAGGAAAAATCCTTCTTCTCTCGGTGAAAGAAGCAGCTGAGTGCGGCTGGATGGCCTGCAGTTCGGCGCGCCCGGGCGGCGGACTGAAGGCCGGCACGCCGAGGTAGTTGGCTCTTTCAAGCTCTCGCGGCCTGGTACTTGAGACAAATAATGTTGCAAAGCAGAAGAAATATAGCAGCAGGCCGGATGAGACGCAGGCACCGAAGGCGCGCCGGTGCATTTTCCGGCACTGGGTTGAGGCTGGGCCGCGTGCACGCAAAAAATGGAAGAAAACAGTAGGGCTTTGGCCCACTAATATTAGGCAACTCTACTTCAAATGAATTTGGGAAGCTTTGGCGCTCAAAAGTAGGTGTTTCAAATCCTTTTTCCCCAGGAGGCAAAGAAGACAGCCAAGAGCTGCGGACCTTAAAGAGCTGCAGCCGACTGCAGACTGTAGAGAACTTACGGCGACGGCAGCTACTAAGAAAATCCAATTCATATTTGTTTAAGAAGTCTGCTGAAATGCTTCGGGTGCTTCGATCATTGGTCAAGCAAGAGGCGCGGGCGCCAACAGACGCAGCCGCCAGATGATAGCCTTCTTGCCGCTGGACCGATCTCGAAGCAGCGCGAGATATCTATGTTGTTGTGGAAACAGCTACCTGAGTAGCATTTGCAGTTTTAAAACAAAAAGAACCATTTGTACTTTGGTTATTTTATTTCGAGATGAAACTGTCGGAAGAGAAATCACCATCCGATCGATATTGGTCCAGCAATCGGAGCCGCCGCCGAGCCACTGCTTGACTAGCCTGTGCATCGCTCTTATCTTGTTGCAGCTCATGTCTACTCTGCTCCTAATAATATTCGGGTAAAGAAAATCAATTAACCCACGCATATGTGGAATATATGGACTGTGCGCGACGCTTGGTGCGCCAGTAAGAGAATTTCCCCCGCCATTCTAGACTCTAGCTAGTGGTCGTGCTAAACGCCATACTGCAACAAGCCATTTGTACGCGAGACGATACATTCTTGCATTTGTTGAAATGCTGCGTCCACAGAAGTACTTCCAGGCAAAAAATCACCTGCAATTTCGGCAGATATCTCTAATTCCCTAAAGTACTGTGTAGATAGCTGCTACCCACCCATGAGCTACGCGTGCCTGCTTTCAGATGGTTAAAGTCTCAGGTAAGGCTCTAGTCGGCCATAAATTCAGTGCAGTAGATAGGTTTGTTTGCAGTCGTTTCTGGACTGGCTCCACAACTTAACTGGGAGAGGCTGACAGCCATTATTCATCTACTCACGCACAAGGACTTTACGCGCGAGGCGCCTTTGTTCCATTCGTTCTAAACATAACTATCTAAATTTCTGTTTCGAGTGTGTAGTGATAACGAATATTTAGTAGTATAAATACTTCAGCAAAAAGAAGAATCGCCAAGCTCAATTCATCTCTAAAAATGAGCACGCTCTGCTCTAGGAATTCGCACACCTCAAGTGGCTTGGACCCAGCCAGTGAGCGGCTACGCTGCATCAAAACTTGAAATTCACCAAAGACGCTCACGCCACGACCCATAGTGGCTGGCGCCATTAGAGAAGGCTGCTCATGCTACGGCAGCAGTGTCCGTTTCGACACGTGGATCGGCTAAAACAATCTTCCTGCGTTACTCGCTGGTGCAAAAAACAGATACGTGCGAACGCAATGTACAATCGCAAGGCATGCACGTAAGAATGCAGGGCATGCCCTTCACGTGTGCCTGTGGAGGCGAGGCTGTCCCAGGGGGAGAGGACCGCAGGCAACAGAAGAGGGAAGGCCACAGCACAACACAACATACTTTCTTTGCTTGCCTCCTCCTGTATTTCTCCTCCACGATGCTTCACGCACCACGCAAACGCTCCCCTTCGTCGCCCCCTGTCTACTGCTGATCCTTTTCACTCCTGAGCAGCGCGACTTCCCACATCCACTCCAGGAAATCCGAAACCTCACTGACATTAGTGGGCGGTTTGCTGCTTTCATAGGCTTTGCACCCTTTGGCGACGGCCGGCGGCACGGCCTTGGACCCCCTGGAGGGAGTCATGATTCCCGCGAGCTTGATGGGCCACTGCATTTTCCACCAGCGCCTTCCATTTGCCTTGTAGTCCGCAATGAAAGCTTTGATGCTTACGGTGTGGGCCGTTATCAAATGAAGGATTTCGAGCGAACAAAATTCCCTACTGGCCAGCAGCCTGAGGTCGCGCAGGGCTTCGCTGCCCTCCTGTTGGTCTTGAACACTGAGGCGTTGGCTCTGCATCGCCTTCCTGAGAGTGTCCTCCTGAGTCCGCAGCGTGTGTTGGAGCTGCTGCCGCGCTTTGACTTCTTCGTTGGCCCTCTCCAAACAGGGGACAGCGTCTGCCTGGGCCAAGTTCATGATGCGCATGAGTCCTTGGAAAAACGTGTTGGGGTCGCGGAGGAAGCTCATGTAGTTCTTGCTGGCCTCGTTCAGCACCATCTCCTCGTCCGCGTTCAACATGCGCATGATGGCTTCGGGTCTTGTGAACCAGCAGACGTCGTCAGTGTACTTCCCAGCCCGGGCCACGGCGTCTTCAGCGCGAGCCAAAGCCGCAGTGACCCGCAGCTTCGTGGCTGCGAAGCTCTTGTCTGCGGGACTCAGCTGCTTCGCCGCAGTGACTTGTTTCGAAACGGCCAGCGCGAGATCCTGAGTGCTTCGGTACCTCGTCAGGTTCGGCAGGCGCATGAACAGGCTCCACAGCGCGCACAGCTCGGGCAAGCTCTCGTTTATCCACAGCAGATTTCGACTCAGCCGCAGCAGAAACATGGGACAGTCCTCCGGCACGGCCGCAGCAGCAGCAGCGGGGGCAGCAGCAGCAGGGGCAGCAGCAGCGGGCGCAGCAGCAGCAGCGCCTTCAGACTTGTACCGCTGTCGGTACTCCTCCGGTGAAAGAGCCTCGAAGAACTCCTCTTCAGACTCCTCGCCAGAAGGAGCTCTTGTCGGCGGCTCTGCTTGTCTCTCCTTCAATTCCCGCATTTTCGTAGACAAAGACCGAGAAATCGACTCCATAGATGGAGTGGTTTCACCCTCAGAGGGCCCCCCAGCTGCTTCTGCTGCAGCAGCTCCGCCTTCTGCCCCTTGAGGCTCTGCAGCAGCAGCCAAACCCAGCCCCGCTAATCCCGCGGAAGCCGCCGCTGCGGGCTGTATTGCTTCAGCAGTTGGTGCTGCTTCTCTGCCTTTTCTGCGGAGTTTCGGTATTCTTCTGTAGATGGCTTGGGCTGCCCGGCGCGCCCCGGCCTTTACCCTCGCGGCTCCCCTCTTAATTCCTTGCCAGAATTTCCTGATTCTTTCTCTAGCCCTTCTTTTCATGTTGCCCAGGGCCACCCGCAGCCTCTGAAGCCTCCCCTTGAGCTGCTGCTTCTTGGCTTGCTGGGATGAGCTGTTGGTGCCGGCTCGGCTCCAGGTGCCTGAGGCTTGAGTCCCCTGTGGCTCTTCCGGGGGCATCCTTGCTTCTTCCTGAAGGTCTAGTCCTGGAGGGGAGCTTTCGAAGCCTTCAGGGGAGCCTTCTTGTCTGTCTGCAAAAGAATATTCGAGTTTTCTATGCATAGCCACTTGCTGAGGCCGCTGCAGTGATGCGCCCCAGGAGGGCATGGTGAGGAGGCTGGCTCCATAACGCTGTGGCGGCCTCGTACTTGAGACAAATGAATCATTCAAAAAGGCGAAAAGGCATAACAGCAGGCATGAAGAGACGCAGACAGCCGAAGTCCGCGACCTCATTTTCTTGACAGACTTCCGATGCGCTGGTGACCTAGTCCCTACGAAATGCAGGTAAACAGAGCCCTACCACTCAATAACACCTCAAGTCTATTGAAAATCAGCAGCACAAGCTTCTTTATACTATTTCAGCCGTGTACAAAAGGTGTAGGTGGCTGACTAGGGGCCGCCGATTGCCATTCAGTGCAGCCGACACGTCAGCTTGCAGGTACCGTCAAGCCGAGCACCTGGCACTATTCGTGCCTAGATAAATGCGATTCGCAAATGCGTATAAAATACACTAAAAGCAAGCTTTCAAAGATGTGAACAGTGAAGATTTGCTTTCAGGCACAGCTCGCAAGCAGCTGCGCGTGAACAGGCTGTCGAGGGGCTTCAGAAAGAAGCGAGAGCGTGTCAGCTATGGCGGACACGGCTAGCGAAGTAGTACTCGTTAACAAAAACACGTGGGACATCACTCACATCTTTAGAACTTTTACATGAGGGAATTTAATTGAATCAAGAGCTCCGAAGCTGTTGCTTCCCTCTAATCATCTCGCTGTTCAATGTTCTCTCCCAACACCAATCCGGTGCCTGCAATCGTGGCAACTGAGTTGTCTGCAAGCACGTCAATTCATCGCGTCTACGTTCAAGAGACAAATGTTCCAAAAGCTAAGACTTTGAAACCTCTCTAAAATCCCCAAACAATAATGAGAAGCTTCTTCCCATCGTAGTGCGGGCTTGGCTCGACAGCAGCTACACCTTATCTCCGTGCTTAAGGCGCTCCATTCCCATTTCGCCTCAATGTTTATCGTGAAACTAGGCATTTTGAGCATCGTTGTGCCCGATGCAGTAGATCTGAGACAATTATAAGCCACCTCTGTGGCAGTCTAGAACTACCGAAATGCCAACGTCCCACTAGTGTTGCAGCCCCGCAACTGGCTGATTTCACTGCTGTAAAGACGCATACCAAGTTGTAGACTTAAGCAACGGCTTCGTACTGGTACAAGTGTATAGGGAGAATGCACAAAGATGTCCAGATTTTCGAAAAGGTGAATGCAAGATTGCACACGCAAGACCATAGTGCGAAGCAGTGAGCAAAAGATGGAGCAGAAGGCGGAAATGAGGGATTAAGAATGCAAACAGAAGTCGTAAGGACTTCTCGCCGACCCAAATCACAACATCTGTGCAGCGTTTTGGCTTTGCGCCATGGAGGCCGGTTGGCCAGCGTCTGGCCTACAACGGGATACAACAACGCAGCTGTTTTTTTTTCTGCTTCAAGTTTCTCATTTCAATTGCTGCATGTGCCCAAGTTCCTGCTTTCAGTCCGTTTTTTGTGCTGTTGATGTCGGTCTGCTCTTGCCGTGCCCAGCCCTCAGCGTAAGGTAGGTGGTGATGCCAACCGAAATTGAGACTGCCGCATGCAGGACTAAAGAAAGCCAGCAAGCTGGCGTTATATCTTCCGCCAGAAATCTCTGTGGTGGATTATACAGGCCAAGTCCGTGCCTGCGATCACACAGTTACCACCAATCGGCAGAGGGGGGCAAAAATAGCCAGTCGCAGCCTAACAAACAAATAAGGACCTAACTTGGCTTGCAAAAGCAGCGATCAGATGCGCATTGGTCAATAAGCTTTGCTAAATTGACGTTTAGAAGCTCCTGGCCCTGAGGAATGGCTAGAAACACGTCACAGCAGTTGATTCACTCGGTGTGCACGCCCCGTATGAATACCAAACTACCAATTTATAGTAATCCGCCCTTTTGCCACCTTCGTAGAATGTTAGTCTGCGTTGAACACGAAGCTGCCACTTACCGCTGCACGAGGGTCCAGGGGGCGAGGAGCGACGCCAAGAAAACCAAACCCGCACGAGAAGTCATAGGCAAGTGGCGGCGGGTGGACAGAAACATCAGAGCAGTGATAGACAGATAAGATATCTGAAGGCAAAAGAAGACAATAAGCCCAAAGCCAGTTTAAAGGCGGCAAATTAAAGCAAGAACGCACATAGAAGTAATCAATGACACGCAAGCACGAAAAGTGAAAACGAAATGGCAAGCTATAAGCAAACAGATACATGAGCACATGTGTGAAGATGGCAACTACCCGTAAGGACGACCCATTGCTTGACATGAATACGCAGGACAAACCTTACTAAAACTGGAGGGTCAAGATTGAAACCCCCTCTCGTTCTGTTTGTTTGGGATCACACCAATGCAACATCACTGCAGAAAGTCTTACTGGCGAAAGACTCGACTGCATTGCCTGGTAGACGCCTTCCCAATGAAACGAGTTACCTCCGATGGCTGCAAATCAAATAGAAAAAAGCAGAACAAATGAGGATTACGCGAATGCTACTAAGGTCTCACGACAGGGGCAGGTAGACAAAAACACAGAACAAAAGCGCTGACACCTCTTTTTCTTGCATTTGAACAACGCTGACACAAAAGTGTAACTTTATTACGCACGGAAGGCACGTGCATGATTCGCTATACGTTGCTTGCTACTTAGTACTATCTAAATCATTAGCAAACATAAATTGTGTACAGCAGGGTGGCAGAGGCGTCGAAGAAATCCATTCTTATTGCTATTTGCCGCGATTAAAAAAGATATCCTTTTGCACAATGAGTAGAAACCTGATAGCCAGCAGTAGGCTGACCTCTCAAGAGGAGGTGTCCGTTACTGCACAGGACTTGTCCCAAAGCCCAGCCCAAGCCGATGCACAGCAGACGGGTCTCAGAGGAGTAAGCCAAAGCTTTCCTGTGAAAAAAAACGTACAAAATTAAAAATGGCACATAGTTGTATGAAATGAACAAGCAAACACGGGGCAACACAGAAACACAAATACACAAAAAAGTACACACAAGTGCAGTCAACGCGCACAAGGGCTGAAGGCCTAACTATTTCTGCAGGTCCTATTGTTGACGTCATTTCTGCAACTGGTCCAGAAACTATTTTCTTGCTTTTGCTGCCGGGTTTGCTCGTGTTGCGCGTGCTCTGGCCGCTTATTCTAGTGTTGCTGTTTCTGCCGTTCCCCCTGCTGCTGCTGCTGCGCTACTGTACGCCTGTGCTGTTGTAAGCGCGCTGACTTGCTGTTGAGAATATATTTTATGCTTGTCAGCTCCATCACAACAGTCACAAGGTCTATTATGGCCTGAAGAAACACACAAGCATATGACTTCAATAATGCATTAGAACGCCGAAATAGGCAAAAAGAGCATTCGCGGGGAAATCAGTGCTACGAAAAGACGATTTTCCTACACATGAGCATAAGTGGTCACCTTAAACAGAGCTCCGCGATAAATAATGAAACGAAAAGTCTATCGGTTTGCGTTCCGAAAGATATTGAAACAATTGAACAGTGCATGCATTGGCATGTGGAGGGACTCGAAAACAAGTTCCAGAGAGCAAAACCCTAGAGCTAGCCAAGTTCACAAAGTAGACCAAACGATGAGAAACAGAGACAAAATTAACAACTGCCAGGCCAAGAAAGCATGCAGACTACCACGGGCGTGTGAGGGCAGGGCGGAAGAAGTGAAAGCATGCAAAGAAACAAATCAGGAAAGATAAATGAGAAAAGTGTGGCAGCCACAATTCGTGAAACATCCTGATAACAGAAAATGCCGATGGTGTCCAAGGGGCCTTACGCTGCAGAGGAATGAGCTCTCGCACGTCGAGGGGAGAAGGGTGGCGACAATCAAACTCTGCGATTCAGCGAACAAACCCCAAAACATAAAAATTAAATACATTTTGCTGCCAGATGTGCTGATGTGCTGATATTTAAGCATCAGCACACCCCCCCTGACTTCACAGGCTCCTTGTCTTCAGCAGACATCTCAGCAGTCTCAGCAGCAGCAGCGACCAACAACGAAAAGTGCTGGCAAGGTGCAGCAAAGCACTGAAAAAGGCAAAGGAAGAGCAAACAAGAAAAAATTGAAGCAAAGAGAGTTATGTGGATCATTTCCAGTCGAACAGACCTTTCCGAAAAGATTAACAAAGTAAAAGGCGGTGGCGAGGGCCAGCAGCTTCTTCGTGCCCGTTTGGTCCGATCTGAAAGCACAGGAGAAACAGCCGCAAACTTTTTCGGGGAGAAAGCCATGCTAAGTGCACAGAGTGGAATTTACGTGGGGAGGCACAAGAAATGGTGACAAATAGAAGTGCGAAAGATAACTCACTTCAGGGAGAGACATGACAATAGTGAGTGGCAGAGGCGAAAAACCGAGGCCTCCTCTATGCACTATAAGCAATTAAAACTGTCCACCGGAAATAGCGGTGCGAAAAGATTAATAATACGCAGACAGGAAACATGAAGTAAAACGCTCACAGGTTTGTAGCTTTATAAATGGCCGCTATCGGGCCAAAACAGAACCCGGCACAGGCGGCCCCGTGTAGAACTGTCATCTTCTGTGAACACTTGAAGAAGTGGCGGAGGTTGTTTAGGCCGCAAGCAAAGGGAGGAGCTTGTAAAGAAAACTTTTGGGAGACAATTAAGCTAAAAAGCAGAAAGAAGTACGGTCACCTCGTTGGAAAGGTGAGCGGCTGGAGAGAAAGAAACAGGACGAGGCGCTGGAATATGCTGCGTTAATTTGTTTGGTACCTCAAGAACGAGTTGAGGCAGCCGCGTTAAGGCGAAGAAAGCCAACAAAAAGCGTACAGAAGAGGAACCAAGACACAGAAGTAGGCGAGGTGATCACACAGAATCGGGAGCTGCCCGCCACAAAACAGTCAGGCAAAAGGCTTAACGTTATGATCAATATTTCTGAATTTCAGCGAATCGCGAAAAGACCTATCTGTGTTATGTCGTGGCTCCGCATCCCTCCGCCACTTCCTCAACTGTCTGCTTGCCCAGACAGAAATAAGTAAATTTGCACACTAAAAATACGTCAACATAATAAACCTGACCTGCAGAACATCTCAAGTTAACATAATCCTAAACAACTGCCGCTTGCTCACGAAAGTGCTCTGGAGGTGACGATGGGACTGACCACAGTCACTCGCCGCATGCAGCGTCATGAAATCGTTTCCGTAACATCTTTGGCGAAATATTTCAATTTGGTTCATCCTAGGATATATTATTAACTCGAAGCGCTTATATTCGCTGAATTTGGCACATAGAGCCTGCTACCAACTGACAGCAGTGACGGGCCCCCCGTTCGTCCCGTATGTGATGCATATTACGTTCTTCCAAATATCCCAGCAGCTTACTCCTTACCTTTTGTATCGTCTTTTATAGCGCAGGGGTCACCGAAGGTGAATTTTCGTGTTCGCTGAGCTGCCCAACTTGCTGCGTTGTTGGCTGCGTTGTTGGCTACTCTGTTTTTGAAGAAGGAGCATCAGGCTTTTCAATATCTGCAAAATTTCGCATGGATTAAACTCGCATCGTCTTTACGAGCATTATTACTTCGTTTCTTCAATTTCTTTGGGCCAGCAGCTGTGCACGGTGCCCTCACATTCGGCCTCTGCGCAATACCTCGACACTGCGCTGCTCAACTCCTGTTTTGTTCTCCCACCCGTTTTTCTCAGTTATGCTCCTCTAGGCTGCACTGTTGCTCTTTCTTTATTCAGGATTGAGTCTCCCTGCTACGTGTGTCGTCAGTGAACTGAGTGGTCGTGAAGCTGATGGGTAGCAGCAAAACAATGTGAGAATGTTCCGCAACGCGTCCCTCTTCGGAAAATATTTGCGCGGCTTGGGTAAAACTGCTCTAAAGGGTTTCAAAAAGAAGCAGATTTTGGCTCCCATTCCAGTCAAGGCCTATGGGCGCCCCCCCTCAGCAGCGTCTCAGTGTGGTTTATACCATGACGAGGATTACAACTACTACACCAAGATTTCTTTCTCCCTGCGGAAACACAGGCGAAAACTCAAGCCAAATGTGTTTAAAAAAGACTTTGAGTCCGAAGGGTTGAATACGACGATCAAGAACCTCAAAGTGACGACCTCAGCGCTGCACGCCATAGATGACGCCGGGGGTCTTGATGAGTACCTTCTGCGGACTCCGCCTGAGGAAATGAGGAGCGTTTTAGGCGAAAAAATGAAGACTGTAATTCATTTTTATAACCAACACCCCGAAATTAGGGAGTGGGCGCTGCCCTGGAAGTCTTTCGCCAGCGCCGGAGCCAGGAAAGACCCTTGTCAAGCGTTGTATAGGCACCTGATGGGAAAAGAGCTGTACGAAAAGCGCCTAAGAGAAGCGCAAAAGCAGTCTTCTCCCTATTACTTGCCAAGTTTGCGAAACATGCACCCTGTGAGGCAGCCATTTGCAGAGGGCACAGAGCCGCCACAGCTCCCACACCTCGGCTGGGCTCTAAATCACGTAGAGGCAGCAGCGCTGCGGCGACGACTGGGCATGGCTGTGTGCCAGACCAGAGCTCAAGCTTCTCACGAGGAAGCTGATGGCTTTAGGACGGGAAACAACAGGGGAGGGGGTGGCCAGAGCGGATCGTCCCTCAGAAAACGGTCGAAAACACACAAGTGGAGAGAGATCAGAGCCTACTGATGCGCAAAGGCAACGTAGAGGAATTGCACCGACTCCTCAGCTTTTCATCAATTTGAAGCTGAGGAGAAAAAGAGTGGAAGCAAACAGGGGCCTCCCCCCGTTGTGCAAACTAATTTCTCTACTTCGCGCTTGCACTTCGGATCTTGTCCGTGACAAATGCAATAACAGGCGAGGGAAGTTTCAAGCTCGGCAAAAAAGAGTAGCATTGCTCTTCAGAGCCGCATTAGTCAGCCGCAAGTGGCGAAGTTGTCCTGCAATTACCGAATGAGTCAAGCAACCAATGCAGGGACACTCGGTAATACCACGGCCTAGGCAGTCCTCCAATTTCATGGAGGCGAGGCACAGCGATTATCAAAGCCCTTTATTCTTCCGAACCAACTAATATGCCTAAAGGACAAAGCCAACTGCTCGGAAATGTAGGGCCTTCTGTATGAGAGAGGCGTGATGCGCACCTACCACTTGCTGCAGCCATCTGCCTGTTGCACCAGAGCACCAAAGAGCATCTCTCTCCACCTTTGGTGCCGCAAACTCAGTTCTGTTATTCTTGTTGTGTTTTAGTTCGAAGGGAATACTTTCAACCTACAACACTGCCAGGCGCAGGTAGCCTAGAGGTTCGAACTGAATGGCTTTCAGATTGCAAGCGCCGGAGATAGACTGTAGGAAGTTTAGAGATCTATGCTTTATTCAGATTTGTTTGCAGTCATATCTAGACTACCGTGGGTCCGGCTGTGTATTAATTTTTTTCCGTGTTTCCCACTAAGACTTCGTGCATGGAGCGCCATGGAGCGCCATGCTACATTGATCTTGATATCGATGGCTTGAAGTTCGTTTCCCATTGTGCGCTGATCCTGCATGCAGCCAAGTGGTCTGCTAAAATGGAGAAAGACGCTACGCCAGTTTCACATCTGAACATGAGCACTGGGCAGCCGAACTGCAGTGGGCATTCGCACACCACAGGAGGCATAGTCCCAGCCAGCGAGCAATTACGCTGCGACGAAGTTTGGAAAACATCAAAAATACACAGTTCACGATTCAGCCGTGGCTGTTGCCACTGACTGAGGCCGCTCTTGGCACAGCAGCAGCATTTGTCTCGGCACTATGGAGCGAAAACAATCATCATAAGTTGCTAGCTGATGTAAAAAACAGACACGTGCAAACGTGCACGTACAAAGACTTGGCACTGATGTACAAATGCAAGGCATGCCGTTCACTCGTGCATCTCGAAAGCCAGGGAGTTCCATGAGGCGAACAGCGTAGTGAGCGCGCCATATTTTCATTGCTTGCCCTCTGCAGTTCTAAAGGATACGTCATATCGTGCAAACCCTCCCTGCATTTCCCATTGTTTATTGTTCACCCGCTTCATGTCTTAGAAATGCCACTTCCCAGAACCATTCAAGGAGCTCCGTAACCTCACTAGGGTCACTGGGCTGCTTGGTGCCCTCATAGGCTCTGCATTCTTTGGCGACCTGAAGCGGCACAACTTTGGACCCCCTGGAGGAAGGCAGGATGCCCGCAATCTTTCCCGGCCACTGCATTTTCCACCAGCGGTGTCCACTTCCCTTGTAGTCAACTATGAACTTTTTGACACTTTTGGCGTGTTCCTTCGTTATGTAAAGAACCTCCATGGAGCAAGATTCTCTGCCGCTGAGCAGCTGCAGTTCTTCCATCACATCGCTCCCGACTTGCCTCTCGCGAGGCGTGAGATTGAGCGTTTGCATAGCCTCGGCGACTCTGTTTTTCTGCGCCATCAAGACCTCTTTCAAAATTTCCCTCACCTTGATTTCCGCTTCGGCCTTTTCCACGCAGACGTTGGCGTCGACTTCAGCCATATCCATGTGGCGCATGAGGCGGTCAAACACTCTGCAGGGGTTGCGCAGGAAACCCATGTAGTTCTTAACGACCTCCTCGGCCGCCTCCTTCTCTTCCGCGTTCAGTCTTTTCATGATGCTCTCCTGCCTGGTGAACCAGCAGAAGTCGTCGGTGTACTTGCCCGCGCGGGCCACGCCGTCCTCCGCCTGGGCCAGCTCCAGGGTCACTCGCAGCTTGGCCGCGGTGAAGCTGTTGTCTGCGGGGTCCAGTTTTTTGGCTTGTGCGATTAACTTCGAAACTTCGAAAGCCCGAGGCTCCATAGTGCCGCCGCGCGAGATGTTGGGCTCCCGGGCAAACAAGCTCCACAGCGCGCAGAACTCGGGGGCGCCCTCGTTGACCCACTTCAGGTTGTCGCTGAACTGCAGCAAAAACTCCGCGCAGTCCTCGGGCACTGGCTCCGCAGGGGCCCCCGCTGGCGCTGCTGCTGCTGCTGCTGCTGCAGCTGCTGCAGCAGCAGCGGCTGCCGGTGCAGCAGGCGGGCCCGCCGGCGGGGCCTCCGCGGGAACAGCAGCAGCTGCGTCTTCTTCCCTTGCGGGCTGCGAAGGCGGGTAGACGCTTTGGTGCTCCTCGGGGGTCAGGGCCTCGACGAATTCGTCGGCTTCGGGGGTGCTGGGCTGGGTCGTCTCTGTCTGCGGCTCTGCCTCTCTTTGCTCCTCTTCAGGCTCTTTCTCAGGGGGCAACTCTGCAGGGGGCTCTGCAGGGGGCTCCGCTTCGGGCGCAGGGGGCTCGCCTGCTGCTTCTTCTGCTGCAGTTGCTGCGCCTGCTGCGGCGGGAACTGCTGCAGCAGCAGCCACGCCCAGCCCCGCTAGCCCTGCGGGAGCAGTCAGCGAGGGCTGCGGGGCTTCTGGCTCGGCTTTTGGGACCCACTTTCGCCTCCGAAGTACTGGCAGTCGCTTGAAGATGGCTCGCGCCGCTCGCCGCGCCCCCGCCTTCAGCCTTGCGGCGCCTCTCCGGATTCCTCGCCAGAGCCTCCGCATTTTTTCTGCAGTCTTCTTGCGCACGTTTTCGAAGACCCGCCGCAGCCTCGAGCGCCTTCTGCCGTGCGGCGGCTGGCGGTCTTGCGGTGGGGAGCTGCCGGTGCCAGCTCTGTCCCGGATGTCTGGGTCTTGGGCCCCCTGTAGCTCCTCCAGGGACCCCCTTTCACTATCCCGGACGTTTAAGAAGGAATGAAAACCATTTTGGGTTTCTGCAAAAGAAAATTCGGGCCCTTTACTGGCGGCCGCTAGCTGGGGTCGCTCCAGCGGTGCGTCGAGGGAGGGCACGGAGAGGACAGCGGCTCCATAACGCTTCCGCGGCCTCGCACTGGAGGCGAAAAGAGCCTTTGACAAAGTGAAAATACATAACAACAGACATGAAGTTCTGCAGAGACACGCAATCCTCCACTGCATTGTCCTGGACAGATTCCACCGATGCTGCGCCGACGATCCCTATGAAACGCAACAAAATCTTCCTCTACCGGGCAAAAAAATTTCAAAACGATTTATTTATGCTATGCAAATCCTTTTCTGTACATATTTCTATGTTTGAAGTTTCTTCCTCGCAGGTGACTTTGCAGAGGCCGCCGATGTTCAGTGAGTTGATCGGACACGGCAGCCCATGGAAGGCAATACGTCGAATGCCTGGCACTTACACCGGCTACGTGAATGCAATTCAAAACTGAAAATAAAATATACCGAAAATAACAAAATCTTCCTCTACCGGGCAAAAAAATTTCAAAACGATTTATTTATGCTATGCAAATCCTTTTCTGTACATATTTCTATGTTTGAAGTTTCTTCCACGCAGGTGACTTTGCAGAGGCCGCCGATGTTCAGTGAGTTGATCGGACACGGCAGCCCATGGAAGGCAATACGTCGAATGCCTGGCACTTACACCGGCTACGTGAATGCAATTCAAAACTGAAAATAAAATATACCGAAAATATGATTTAAACGATGCAATCAGTGCAGAATTATCGGCAAGCACAGCCCGCGAGCAGCTGCGCCTGAAGCTGTCGGCGCCCTACACCGGAGTCGACAGCGTGTCAGCTGTGGTGGACATGGCTAACAAAGCAACACCCGTGCACATAAACAAGTTACATTTATCAGAATCAAGGAAGGATCACATATGGCAACATTAGCGAAAGAAAGAGGCTCAAAAAGTCCATTGCTCTCCGTTCATCCTTCGCTGTCCAGTGGTTCCTACTGCGCCTTCACTCGGCAGCACTGGCGCGACTTGTGAATATGCAAATCCAGCGTTTCTACGTTCAGAAGACAACTACACCAAAAGATGGACAATAAATCCTTGCCAAAATTCCAGAAGGATAGTAGGAGGTTGGGCCTGCAGTGTCCAACCATCCCATCTACAGCTGCAGCTCGGCTTGCTGGCGCTGTTCGACTTCTGCGACGCTTTCGCCCCAATAATTTCCGTAAAGCGATGCATTTTGAGGATCCCTATTTTCCCCAAAGTTGTTAATCTAGAATAAGCATGGGGAATTATTGTGTATCACGTTGAAACTGTTTGAAACTGCCGAAAAGCGAAGTCCGAAATGCCGCCGTGCTGCAATGCTACTTGCTGATCTCATAGACAAGAAAACGCCTGCCAAGTTGTAGAGCTGCCAATCTGTGTTGTGTAAATACAACTGTAAAGTGAAAATACACGTAGAAGACAAGAAATTCAAAGAGGTGAAATACGCGTCAAGCTTGCATCCGCAGTTGCAGTGAAGCACGGAAGAAATTATCAAAATATGGAGGAGAGTGCACGAGAGAGAGTTGTAGCACACCGGAGAAAATCGTGTCCGACCAAAATTGACATTCCCTGCTTGAAATTTTAGTTTTCTAGGACGGGAGCCAGCTGGCCATTCAAGTGTTCTGAATTAAAGGCCTGTATGTTCTGAATAACAGAGGGCGGAGGTGCAAAAACGCAACTTTGCTTTCTTCCGCATCGCGTTTTTCAATTCAACTATAGCACATGTCCGCTCCCGTGCCGTTTGCTACTGTCTGCTCGTACCGTGACCAGTGGAGAGGAGTTGAAAGCCGCTTGGTCAAAATTGCAGGCGTTGCGTAGGAGAACACTAGTACTAGAAAAACGGGGGCAGTACAGCCACCCTGGGTACGAATGAATGGCCGAAGGAAAAGGAACAAAAAGAGAAGTTCCAGCCTGCTGAGCTAGCTTGCTTGGTGGTTTAAAGATGAGTTGAGGCCGGCGCTTCGATATGGCGAAGCGCAAAAATTGTGCAGAAGATGAAAAGGAGGCCCAGAACCAGACGAGGTGAATACACCGAAGGAAAAGTGACCCTTTTCAGAGCAGCCACGCTACAGGCTCAACGGTCTGATTGGCTTCACTGAATTTCAACTACGGATAAAGTGCACAAAAAAGACTGGCTATGGCTGCTCGTGCCACAGCCACGTGCCCAGATAGAAATAAGGGAAGTAACGAACTACTACTGTACTAACATACTAAACTTGGCCTGCAGGGCATCTCGAGCTTCCTTGTGTTTTCAACAGCTTCCGCTTACGCGCAAAAGTGCTCTGGAGACGATGACGATGGAATTGACCGCAGTCAGCTGCCGCATGCCACAATATGTAGAGGGTTCCGTAACAAATATAGCGCAACAATTCAATTTGTTCCTTCTTGATATGCCTCGTTTACTTCAGGCGATCTTCAACGCTAAATTTGGCACACCAATCTGTAGCTGCAACAGGTCCCCCGAGGAGGCGGGTATCAGATATGTCTCTCGACTGTGAGCGTTGTCTCTCCACTTCTTCCCGAAGGAACAGGAGATGGAGATGAAATGGATACATGCGAATGTGCTTAAGGCAACTGGCAGCCAACACGAGCGGCCTGTTCGCTAATTACCACCCTATATCTTTAGCCCTAGCCCGTTTCTTCTGCCTTGCATGGCACTTTTAGAGCGCTAAACTCCCGTAGGAACAGTTCGGCAAAAATGGGGTAGCATTACTCTTCAGAGACGCACTAGTCACTCGCCAGTGGCGATGCTGGCTTTAGGTGTGTAGTAAGCAAATCGTGGAAGAACACTCCAAACTACCACATACTGGGCAGCCCTCCAATTTCAGAGGAGATGAGGCGCTGCGATCGCCAAAACCTTTTGTTCTCCTGGGCAGTTTAATTTGCGTCAAAGAGATATCCACTGCTCAGAACTGCACAGCCATCTCTACGAAACAGACAAGATGCACAGCCGCAATTTGCTGCGGGCGCCGGCCCGTGGCTGCAAAGCAGCAAGAGGCGCCTCTCCAGCTTCCCAAGAGCAGCAGCAGCAAGGGCGAGCCTCATCTTCCCGGCAGGGCGATGAGCACGACTGAGGCAATAAGAAGCAGAACGACGCAGCAGCAAAGGCACTGCAGGCATCGGTCGCTGGCTGCGTTCTTTGCGATGGCCTGCGCCGTCTTCTTCGTTCGGCCAATGTTGAACTCGACATCTTCCAGTTTGTCCTTTACGTTGTCGAGCTGCTCGTTCTGCTGCTGCATTCGCTGCAGGATCGCCCCCCCCATGTCCTCCGTCTCGGCCACTTGCAGCTGCGTGCGCGCCAGGCTCAACTGACGAACACAGGGCCACAACAGCAGCGCAAGCAGCACCGTGGGCGGAGCCCGCGCTGGCGAAGGACCAAAAACTTCAAAAAATTTCGGAATCTTTCGGGTTTCCGGTGATGGCTGACCTGAGTCTTGTCCTGCACTTCATCTCCCAGCATGACGAGTTGCTGCCGCTGCTGCTGCGGGCTGAGGTCTTGGTCCTGTGTCGGCTCGTGCGTCTTCCCATATCGCTCCAGCAGCTGGTCTTTGCTCACCGTCAGCAGCTGCTCTTCACACTCGGCACTCAGCGCCGCGAACTCTTGCCGCAGCTGCTGCTGCCGCCGCACCAGCCGAGAGATCACCTCGGGGCTCAAGACTGAAGAGGAGCAGCGCAGCTCTAGAGAGAGCGAACGGCTGCAGACAGCCGCCTGGCGCATCCCCACCCACAGCAGCGCACAAGCGAGAGGAATTAAGTGACAGCCATGAGTCTCCTTATAAACGGAAAAAGTGCCAAAAGGGTTCCACAGAAAGCGACAACACACTGCCAGACTGCAGGAGAAACAGTTCAGATCTGTGCTCGGTCAGGGGACGTTAGCGGTACCTCCTGTTTGACTCTGTTTATTTGAAATACTTTCATTTGCCTTTCTTGGCTGTTCGCCAAAGGGGCAGCTGCCAGCTCACTGAGAGCCTCGCGCAGGTCCTCTATAGCCTGCTGAAAACGCTGCAGCTGCTCCTCCACTTCATTGCCGCCGACTGCATCCGTTTGGTAGTCCATTCTCATGCAAGTGTGCTGCAGCAGGCTGCAACGGCTGTACTTCCAAAATGTTCAAATCGAAAAGAGAAAGGGTCGCTCTAGCTTCCGGCTCCGATGCCCGCCATGAATGCAGCCACACATGTTGTCAAAAGCTGGTGACGCCGGTGTTTTGCTGTTCCTGTTGTTCTTGTAACGGTGGCGCTCGTATGCGGTTCACTCTTTCAAACGAATTCAGCTCTTTGCCGGCTCTGGAAGTGCCAGGCACCAAAGTGCATGCCGTTCAAACTTGCGAGGGGATGCAGCGACACGTAGGCTTTCGGAGAGATATACAAGCTAGGGAAACAGGCTTCATTGAGTGAATGGTGGGAAACAGAAGATCAAGGTGCCGTTAGTGGCTGACGCCTCTCCCACTCGCAAAGACCTGCTTTGGGCTGTATCCAAAGCTCCCGCCCTGCGTCTCTTTTGTGCGGATAATAAGGGAACAAAGAAGACCCCGGAGATCCCATATGCATTCTTGACAGCCTTCACGTAGGGCAAATAGGTCTTGTGAGGCTGCTTTGTGTGCGAAGTCGAGAGGAGTCCGCAGACACGGAGCGCATCACCAGGGACGATGGGTAGGAACAAGCGAGTAAAGAGACTCAAAGGAACCCAAGAGAGGCCGCTGCAGATGCCTCTCAGGAAAGCGTGCTTACAGCGGCTTAATGCTGCAGACTTTACATAGAGCACATGTATCTGATCACGCGTAAAGGCACCATGTGCAAATCCGTCTGGTACTGTCCCCTAGCTATTTCCGTGGTTGATTGATCTTATGGACCCAAATAGCCCTCCAATGCCTGTGCAATCAAGCATTTAATGAGAAGAAAAACAATATAAACAGCAACTTTGGCCTACGTGGCTGCCACTAGAGAGCTGTCAGACATACGGATCCTCGTGGGGCCTCGGACGACAAGCTGTGGCGTGCATAGCGAGGGTTTGAGGCGTCTGCATGCGTCAATTTTGTCTCATTCGCAATTTTTTCAACATTTTATACGGTTGTCTAGGAAAAAATTAGACAGCTGAGGCGGCTGCTGCGCGTCCACCTAGTCTACACCCAGCCATCGTGGCATTTGCCAGAACACATGCGTGAACCGCAATTAATGCATTGTATGACAGTTAGTTCATTCTAGTTTGGGGAATTCGGTCCGTCTCTAGAGATGTCAGGCATTCGGGAGTCCAAGGACATTGCCACTGCTCCTGGACCGAGCGGCTTGGCTGAAAGCAGCAACCGGACCACGCGCACGCTGGAAAGTGCAGCCGACAAGCGCCAATAAAACACGCATCAGCAGTAACGTAAGCACAGACCGAGATGCTGTGCAACTCTGCAAGACACGAACCCTCCTCGGTATCAGTAGTCTGTACTGCAAGCCAGCCTGGAACTGGCTATGGTGTCTGGCTGGCGATAACTTTGCTGCAGTGCTCTTGAGCTGTGTGCTAATACGGCACTGAACTGCGCTATTGGCGTCAACCCGCACACGCTACACTGCTAAATGAGCACCGTGGGTAGCGAGTTGTCAGCAAATAGTCGACCGACGCCTTTGCAAAGGTATCAGCGTCACAAACAAAGTAAAAGCTCGGAGACAGACGTTGCCATCTCACTTCGAATCTGCATTGGAAGTAACCCTTCAATCATTAGCAGCTAGCCACGGTGGCGAGCTGCTGCGTGGGTGCTGCGGCGACTGCAGTGGGGAGTATGGACCAGCACTCATGCTCACATTTGCACGAGCCACCAAATAGCCACTTCACCAGGCGAGCTCATGTTTTCAGTTACGCTAAGACCAAGGACTAGGGCCCGTCACTGTCGAGCCTCCAAGCTCCTGGAAAACGGGACTACTTTTAGGGTGTAGCCGAGTTCATGGCCAGCGAGGAAGGGAACAACATCCGTGCTAGTGCCTTCAGCTCCACAGATGACGTTCGGGATCTGGAGGGGAGCACACACAGAGAGATGAGAAATACTGCATGCGCAAACGAAACAGCTGCTGGGCTGCAGGGATGGCGACAGAGTACGCTAAGTCCCGAATATGCATAAATTAGGAAAGAAAACGAAATGACTGAGGCTGAAGCTTAGCAGACGCACAGCTAGCTTTAACATCATCCTGTTAAGCTCAATGAAGAAATTCAACAAAGTAGCCTTAGCGCTCACTCACACCAGCTACGCCAACGGCTTCCTTACCGTGCACGGTGTCTGCTCCAGCACAACGCAATCCTCGCCCTCCACCAGCTCTGCACAGACAGACAAGAAGTTCTGAGCGCTAAAGCCGCAGTTAACTTGTAGGCCACTAAAGAAGAGGGATGTCTAAAACCAATGTGATGGCATTAAGGCAAGTCTGACTAGTTGAGATACTACGTTTTGGCTGCACGAAGTCCTAAAGAGCTGGAGCCTTGGCTGTATTCCTGTTACTTTGTGCGACGGAGTTGCTGCTCACCCTTTTTAGGAAGCCCAAAGAAAGCTGCTGCGTTTTCGCAAGCAAAACTTTGCAATTTGTCTAGGCACCCCGCACGGGCAAAAGTGTCTGCGAGATACTGCACACAAGCAAGCCAGAGGAAAACTAGCGTAAATCTGTCCGTAAATGGAGTTTCACTTCACACTGGCTGCACAACTGATTAGCGCATGAGTGCAAAGGCATCTGTGAGCTAGCCGGTCGCATCACATTCACTTGGTGCGACTCGTTTGCCCCTAAACACGCATATTGGGAACCTGAAAGTACAGAGTTCGTGCTCCGCAGCTACGTGCAATGAAGCAAAACCTACCGCAAGGAGGAAGGGTTGCGTGAATACACCAGCTGCTGGCGGATACGAGTCTTTCTTTTGCCTGTGGACAGAAGAAGCACACCCGGAAAAATAGCTGAACTGGAGTAGCAGGCGCCGCCGCAAGTACCGCTGCTTCACTGAGTGCCGCAGAACAACAGCCTAAGCTAAAATCTGTGGCTTCAATTAGAGCGGGTTCACTTGCCGAGGATGAGGCGCAGAATCCGAGCCTAGAAAGAACTGCGGATGGCCCTCGCGCACGACCTGCAGTCATTCTCACGTAACACTGCAGTAGGGACTAAGCGAACGCACAATGACCTGAACTATGAAGCAACACTGCATCGATACTTAAATGACGCTTCAATAAACAGATATAACTTCTACATGGGCTCATGGGTTCTTGATCCTCTTGAGAATGTGCTGACCTGCAGGAGCGCCTCTCGGTCCTCTGCGCTCTTTGCAATGGGTTTGCAAAAGTTGTGGGACTGAGCTATGCGGGGCTGGACAGATGATTTATCGGAAGAGTCCATCTGGCGCTGAACATCCTCTGTTGTCCACACATCCTCAGTGGTCAGCTTCACGCAAAGCAAACAGAAACGCCCGACACAAAGGCTTCTAAGCTCAGGATCTGGGGTTTCTCGTGGCAAAATAATCTAATGGCCACCCTGATTAAGGTCAGTGGCCCGGCTGTGGCCTCTTAGCCTGGGAAGGGATGAGAAGCTGCGGCTGAACGCGACGCGCACCCGCAGGTGGTGCGCAGTTATAGATGCGGCTACATTAGGTTTGCCCTTAATCGCTTTTACTGCTGCAGCCGTCGAAATGTGCTCAAAAACGATTTTCAGTTTGGGGAAGCGCGAATGGAGCTGAAGACAGACAGAAGCAGCGGCACATGCAGAAAGCTCAAGTCGTATGACAGCCCCCAAGATCGACTTCCGAAGCAAAGAGAGTACCGCAGCTAATAGTGCGCACTGCGGAAACTTCACTTGGCTTAGTTATTTCTCCCAGATGCATCTGGTGCAGCTGTGAGGTGCTCACGTCTTCAAATATAGGCAAGAACATTTCTTCCGCGTGGAGTGTCGGCGCCTCTGGCTTTTCAGCGTGGATGTGCAAACTCATACCGAGTTCTTCCATCACTTTAAAGATATCCTCATATTGGGTAAGGTCCTACGGGAATGCACGCCGCCGCAGCCACTTGATCCCAGCTCAACAGTTCAGGCTTAGCACTCCACCGCTGCCTCCTAAGGAAATAGTACGCTAGTTGGACTGAGAGACAAAGCGCCGCGTTCACTGCACAGAATTATTTCCTACCTCCACGCCGGCCTCGGAGTTTGTTGTCACACCACGCGGGTACAGTTTAACCTGCGCAGAGCAGCGAGCGAAAAGCATGGCAACTGAACAAGTGCATGCGGCGCGCAGTATCCATTGTCATTTGAAGGGGCCCGATACTAATGTATTAGCATTCAGAAGAAAAGCAATTGTGCAGCACTACACATCTTCTGGAGGAGAATTACACCCCGCTAAATGGAAAGCCCACTCCAACAACATGCGACTCCTTCGCGCGCTTGGCGATGTCCTCGGCGTCGATCTCGCGGCAGAGGTACAAGGTCATCAAGTAATTCACATTCGGGTCCTGACAAAGCAACACAAGAGGCATATTTTCACATTCTGGACAAAATAGAGTGGAAACAGTTCGTGAAGGTGGAGAGCTACACTTTTGTTGAGGCTTTCACCTCTTTTGTGTCCCCAGTAACATTACCCAGGTCTGTACACATTCTAGACGGAGTATTCGTATAAAAGGAGAGACGTTGATGAATGAATCAGAGCACGAAGTAGCAAACCAAAGAGCTGCAAGGTGGTGCTCACCCTTTTCAGAAGTTCATTTCTGTATTCGAGCGCTTGTGAGCACGTCACAATCGGCGGCACAGTGTTGGGCATCACCAGCACCCGGTTGCTGAACGACGCACACAGTACAAGCTGAAAGGTTTCCAGTGGCCAAAGATACTTACTGACTTAACATGAAATTCAACTGCAGTGCGATAGGGCAGTCCAAACTTCACGAAGGAGCAGGCTCGCCGTCCGTGCGTTGCAGAGGACGTGCGCGGCTGCTCACCACCCTCCCTTGCGTATTTGAAGCGTGACCATATCCATCAGTTCCACTTGCCGCAGATGGGTGTGCATGTCATCCGCCATAGGCATTACAAGACGCCCTCCGTTAAGGCCCATCATGACCATGGTGGCGAGCCATTAGTTACAGCTGCACAGAACCAAGGCTACCTGCTTCCTTTCAGTGCAAAAGAAGCTAAAATTACCACGAAGGGAATTAATGACACATGCGCGAGGGAAGTAAGGCAGAAGGCTCTACAATATTCGTTGTGGGGCTGTGGCTGGGAACAGCTCTCATAACGGCCACCCAGCGCCGATGGGGCTGCACCATTTGGTGCAGCAACTCTTGTAAATTATTTCGCTTGTGTTGTCTTTTAGACCCTTAGTGGTTGTATCATTGCGTGAGCGTAATCGCTTGCGACTGGTGCAGGCTTCACGGACTGATCATGTCTCCTGCTGCATGCCGTCGGACGGGGGGCTCAATTTTCAGCATTTTGAAGCTATTCACGGCATTGCTTTCGTCATTTCAAACAAGTATATGAGTTTTTTTGCCCTATTCTTGCTTGCTGGCGCCTGAGGTCACCCACTGTGGCATCACTGCAGAGTGTTGGTGCCTTGGATCCCCTCACTCAGGGTAATACTCTGTGTTGGAGGTGAGGAAACCAGCAGGCTACTGCGGCTCCCATTGACGTTCCCATTGTGACAGTGTGCAATGCGAAACCGCCCCCTCAACAAGTGATACGGTCCGGCAAGCTTCTTCAAAGCATACTAAAGACTTGGCCGGCGTACGTCGCTACTTGCTTTCGATCGCCCACTTGCTGTGCAAGGAGCAACGAACTTCAAAGAAATTTCATTAGTTTCATTTGTTGCCGCAGCAGCTGCAGTCGATGCAGAGTGCTGCGTTTGAATGAGAAGGCCGTCAACGTACACTAGGTTCACAGAAGTGTAGTCTCACCATGGGGTATGATCGCGTTTCAGAGTCACGGAGAAGCCCATCAGGCGGTAGATCAAAAGACTACGTGGGACGCCGCAGCGGTCGAGCAGACTACAGAAGCCCAGACCGACGCTACCGAGGCGCGGACTCTTACCGGCGACCCTATCGCAATCGGAGCCCGGAATATGAAAAGTACCGCCGCAGAAGTCCTTCGCCGGCGCGTTACGGCAGAGACTCGCGGGCCTACAGAAGTGGCCGCACTGCGCCTTGCCGGCGCAGCGGAAGCCGCTCGATAAGACGTCCTCGTAGCAGGAGTGTAGATTCCACGGCCAGGAATGAGAAGTACCGGCGGAACGATCCACCAGCCGCTCGCTTTGGAAGCAGGGCTTCGTACCTGCGGTCGAAAGAGGTTAATCGAGCTCCATCGCGGAGCCCTTCTCGCGGCGGTCGGTGTAGGAGTCCAGCGCGAGGGGATCAGTCGGGGCGCCGAGATGCGCGATACCGGTCGAACTCCAGGGATTGGTACCGCGAAAGGCGCGAAGGACAGAGAAGAAGCTACGTTTCCCCAGAACGAGAACCTTTGAAGGGATCTGCATCAAGCCGACATGACATTTCATCCAGAGGAAGTGCACGCCGACCACGCGACACAGATCGGTGCGCCACAAGAGATCGCTCGAGAGATCGAAGCGGGTCACACCACGGCAACGCCCGTCGGCAGTCACCTAGGGTGCCACAAGGACACAAAAGGGCTTCATCTAGTGAACGCGCACGATCACATGGGAGGAACTCGAAGTGGTCTCGCAGTAGAAGCAGGTCAGGCAGTTGGGCCCGAAAGAACAGTGCGGCGACTGCTAGCGGGCGATCACCAGTTGACCGAAGCAGGTCTTGTCGAAGGTCAGAAAGCCGCCGAACAGGAACAAAGGCAGCAGACGCAAGTCAGCGCCCTGAAAGCCCTCCTGAGGGAACTCCCCGACGCTCCCCAGTCATCTCCAGACAAGAAGAGGAGCAAAATCCGACTCGTCAGTCACCTGAGCATGTTCACAAAGATGATGCGCGATCTGCTGGCGACTACAGAAGGGTTGGGGGTTCTTCGAGGAGCTCGTTACAGTCACAGTGTCGATCTCCTCTACCATCGCGCAGCGCATCAAGGGCGCGAACTCTGGCAGAGGCGAGCAAGCACTCAAGACGGTCTGAAGTGCATTCCACTGGTGGATCTCCTTGCCGATCTGCTGACTGCCCGACCCCTGATCTTGTCTCTTCGAGGCCGCGTAACGCTGAAGGCAAGGGAGCGGATTCGGCTAGGCATTCTGTATCTCGCCAGGAAAAGCCGGCCTCTAAGGAACACGGCTCTCCAAAGCATGTAGAAGACGCCGTGCCAGAAGAAATATCTACTACAAAAGAGCTGCAAGAAACGCCAAGGCAAATAAATGAGACCTGTCCGGGATCGAGGCAAGCTGTATCCGTTTCACGCTCTCCGTCAGCCCGCTCCCGGGTTCCTGACGTCGAGCGAGATGAGCGCAATGAGCGCCGGTCCAGCCCTCCAAGGACACCTCCAGCATCCGAGCTTCCCGTTGCAGAGAAGTGTAGGCAGTCTTGTGAGGCAAATGCGCTGCCTACAAACCATGATGTAACTGCCCAGAAGCGCGATTCGCAGGCAGAAGAGCAGATTCACGAGCAGAGTGAGTTGCCGGTTAAAGGGCAAGACGATGCGCCAACAACGGACATTCAACGCAGTCGTCCTTCTCCCCTACAGAGGCGTGATGAGAGGCCAAGAAACGAAGGACACTCGAACGCGGAAGCTAGGCGCCCTAGCGGCGCGGTTTGCGATAGGAACGTCGCATCTGACGATGTGTTTTTTCGGAGGAAGGGTGAATCAGGAGATGCCCATGGAAGGGCGGCTTCGGGAGATAATCTGTACAGTACTAAATTAAACAGGAGAGCTGCAAAACGCAGAATCGTGACTGCCGAACCAGCAGCGTTTCCCGGCGTTGCAGAGATGCATGGATCATACCAAGAACTGTCCCCACGAAGATACTGGAGAAATCCGCGGTTTCCGCCGGATAGGGATGATCGTTTTTTCCCCAGTATTAACAGAGTTCAGCCTTTCGGCTATAATAGATGGAACCGATTAGATGGAGAAGAGCACCATGACTTTCCGCAGCCTCCGTTTCCTGGTCAGATGGGCCGATCTGTGAGGCTAGTAGCTCGACGGAACGATAGAAACTTATTAATATCTCCGCAACAGCGGGTCAGATATACCACGCCTGCCGATTTCCAGCGCATGCAACTTCACAATGGCATTTTTCAGCGTCCAATTCAGCCAGGTCAACGTCATTTGCACAGGACGCCGGTTCCTATTCAAGCAGCTGCATGGCGAAACCGCAAAACGGTAAGACCGTTTTCTCATGATAGCTGCGAACTATAAATCTTGTTTCTAATGCATATGGAAGACTGCCTTTTTGTGCTGCAACAGGCTGGGATTCTAGGGCGAACACCACAGGAGAGAAGGCACGCAGCAGGTAGGTCATATCACTAGTGAATGTTCAGAGGATACAGATACGCTAGTTTTCTCTACAGCACGCATTGCTCCTTGTGCAAATGCGTGCAGCCGCAAGCAGTGCAGACGGGAAGTGGAGCCATGATCTTTTCGAACAGTTGTCGAACGAACCGGAGAAAAAACGACGCAGGTTCAACCTCTATGTAGGTTAATTTTCCCCAGTTTCTTCGCGTTACTATTGTGCATTTGTCGCAATTCTCATTTCAAACTGCAGTAACTGCCTACGTGGTTCGTTGTACTCAGGGCGAAACACTGGAAAGGGTAGATGATTGAATTGGCATGTCGGGAATGTGCTTATGATGGCACATATCGCATCGACACAAGTGCAAAGTGTTCGGGAAACATTCAAAAGAAGGCCAGTGCGATTGCAGCAGCGCTGGCTGCAACAAGGCACGACGCCGACGCCGATGATGCAGATGATGGAAATCCCTTGATGAGCGGTCCGGAACCTGTTTTTGCAAAATTAGTGGAAATGTGGTGCCATACAAAGGTTCAACATTGCACTCACCTTCGTGGTTTGCCCTAAAGCGTTATTTTCGTCACGCCGTGGATTCATTTCTTGCTTGGCGAAAGATATTCATGATATGCTTACCGCATGAATCCAACCATCTGCGAGTTTGAGCATAAATAGCAGTTTATTTCTATATCATGTTTGGGTTTTGCCATACCATGTGATCGCGGTCAAATATACTGTAGTATTTCCGGATGAAGGAGTTTCCGAGCACGAACAAGGGCCCACGGGGCGCTGGTACGTCCTGGAGAGACAAACTATAGTAACCATCTAAAGCCGCAGTAGCATAATGCTGGCTTACCATTGCCATGAAGCCGGCCGCGCAGTTGTTGGGGTTGCCTCTCTGTGTGACGTTCTATGCCGAATGAATAAATCATGCAAGGATTATGACGCTTACGGCATCCAGCTCCTCCACTACGTAGTCCCTTGGTTCCAGGCTGAAGTTGACGAGCCTTCCGTATATATCTTTCAAAACAAATGTGAGCTGCAGACAAAAATTTATATCTTGGAAAAGCGCTAGCGACGTAGTTGTGAGCCTACTGTGGGTAGGGTTCCAAGATTCGAGCAGTTCTCAGCAACGTTGAGGGCTTTGATGAGGGGATTGATGACGGATGATGGTCCAGTTATCTGCACGACAGTAAATGCAAATTGCTTGAAGAGCATACTTTGCAATCTCGTACCAAACTGGATCCTGTGTCAACGGCTGCGCGACAGCCGCGCTTCTCACAGACGCCAAAGGATTTTCCATTGATCTTTAGTCCATGGAGACCAATCTCCCTGTAAGCGTGTCAGTGCTTAAGTTGCTTCCATGAGCAACAATGGGAACAAGGACGAACCAGTAGTCTGATTAAAAAACAATATGAAAGCCAAGTAGTTGAGTAGTAGTGAGCGGATGTCGTACCGAGAGAGATGACGGGGAACCATTTAGGTGTGTGCCCAGCGAAGGTATACTTAGGATCCGCTGCTCCAAACTAAGGAGGCTTTGCAAGCGAGCGTTGCGAAAAGTAGTTTGAACTCTTTACCGAAATCTCTCCAGGCCTATACATTTACATCATAGCTACCCATGCGGCAATTTGAAGTCATGATTCATGCTCATACCGATTGATGTCTTCGCTCATGTAGACGGAAAACACGTTACGATCGAGAACTTTCTGGAGTGAATGCAGCCATGAGCGGCGCTCGAGGAAATTACTCTAACAACGACGAACCTCCTTGACCATTTGGTCGACGATTGGAAGTGCGCTTGACGGAAGCCCCTCTTCGCCCGACACATCGGGGAAACCCAGACCGACTAGCCCGTCGAACGGCAAGTCCGCGAAGGGATGGGTGGATTCTGAAGAGAGAAAATGATGTATACTGCCATATTGGGCGGTTTTTTAGCTTTAACGTACCTTCGACCGCAAGGCCGATTGCCTGGTTGGGCACTTTACTGAATAAGAAGATGAAGGAAGTGCTGTGCAGTGAAGAAGGCTGTTATTGCCTTACATGCCACCGATCTCAACGATATCGCGACCCATTCGAAGGACGCAAGCTCCTGTTCCGTACTGCAACAGGAAATGAGCTACTTATTGAAAATGTGAAGTACGAGATTCTTACTTGAATGAAGGCGACTGCTGGATCTCCAGTGAGTGACCGTATTGGTGAAAACGTGCTGGAGTACTTTGGGTCGAACTTCTCGTGCGGTGCGCATCCTCCCCTGCAAGTACTCAGTATGAATAGTTCAATCGTGTGCTTTAACTAAATTTCTTTTTACTTCTCGCATTCTGCTGCGGGAACCCAAAGATTTGAGGAACCAGTATCAAAGACCTGAAGTTGGATTCAAGTGTGATTCCATTTTTGAGGCGTGGGGAAGCATGATCTCATCGCTTACTACAACAAAACGCCTCCCGGGGGTTCCGATCTTGATCTCGCCAAAATACTGGCTGTTATGGTAGTTAAGCAATTTTTGCCGGGCCATCGTTCCAGAGGAACCGACGCTTCCCAAGGTGGTGTGGTGATCAATCAACTGGGATACCAGCTCCCCAAGACCGGTAAACTTGTATCTGTTGTCCAACTTGATTGTCATGGGAGGCTCTCGCAAAAGATTGGCGTGAAGATCTGCTGTCTTTAGCATCACATCTTCGGGCTCTTCAAGTGTTTCACTGAGGAACCGATGTCGTGCATCGGTTGCAGCAAGAGAGCTACAACCGGCTATGCCGGCCACGACCAGAAGGGAACGCATTGTACCTGGCTGTTCGTGGTTTCGGTTAGTTGAGGTAAGCCAAGGTGAGAAATTATGGCTAGCAGTCAAAATGAAAATGCGTCTGTAGCTGAATGACCGGCTGATCATTCAGGTGTACGCACAGCAGGGAGAGTGAACTTGAATCTACCGCGCACGCGCAAGCAAGTGTGCATGCTTGATTTGGAATATGCTCTGGAAATTATGAGACAAAACCATGAATGCATTACTTGTAATAAGAAATCGACATTGGTTATTTCGTGACCAGTTTGAAAGCTGAAGCGCTGGGCAGTAAACACACCTTGTTGCACACAAAACAGTTCACAGCCGCCAGAACACGAAACGGTTATTTTCACAACAATTATTTGAAACTTGAAAATGCAGCTTTCAGCGTGCTCAATGAACTGATTTTGTGATGCATGCTCTGTAGCACTACAGCTCTTTCCGCTCTTCGCAGCATCCAAATGATGGGCAAACCTAACATTTAAAATTAATTCCTCTATTTTTTTTGAAGTTTTTGAAGAAAAAGCCTGGTCAAATAACTTTCTGACTGAGGTGACCTTGCCGTCTGCCTCGACAAGCACAAGTCACTCTCGCCAAACAGGCTTGAATGCCTTCCGTGAAACGCTAATGAGTCGTAAAGCTAAATTGCGTACATATATGCATCAAAATGAGCAACCCAGGCATAACTATAGCTTCAAGTTCCCCGCACCCGATTTTTAAACCTCAATGGCCTTCCTTGGTGCTCCCAAACCTGCAGGGCGGTGCTCTTGCACTCACCCCGAAATCAAGACGCCTTCCCTCTTCCACGTTCCCTGAATTGCAAAATACAGAGGGTGATGCATATTCACCTCAGGAAAAGGATAATTCCGCTAAAATTTCACATCAAACTCCAAGAAAGCAAGGTAACCTGATGCAAGGCACAATATCTGAACAGTTGGAAAAGGATACTCGCAACAAGTTCTCGAATGAATCTCAGTCAATCATTTCAAAAAGCAGTCACCAGATCGACGAAACGAGAGTACGCTTTAGCTTGTATCATGGCCTTTCTAAGCTGTACACTTCGGACACCCCAAGAGTTGTTGACGAGCAAGATTCGTACTGGGTGGTGCAAATGCCTGTACTGCAACTTTCAACCGGCATAGGCTCTCCTTCTGGTTCCCAAAAGTATAATAAGACTGAAGAGCTTTCTTGTGAATTAATCGGCCGGTTTCTTCGGGAAAAATACCGTGAAAAGCACTTCCCCGTGCTCTCGTCCCGGCAGTACAACTTCGGGTTGGTTTTCTATCTTGAAGACTCCTGGGCTGGCCTAAACATTGTTGCAAAATCAGAGGAGGCATATTTGAAGTTTGAGGCTCTTGTAGAGCTCCAGTTGGTTCACTGTTATGTGGAGTGCTTCGTGAAGGGTCCTTCCCTGCAATCAGTAACGAAGCTATTCGGGAAGACAGCAACTGGCAGTGCTGACCTTTGCATCGACGTAATTAACAGCAGAGTCTTAGGAACCACACGATGCACGAACACATGCCAGTTTCGCAACACAAGAAGCAGTCTTCCAAGTGGCAGCACCTACGATGTCATATCCCACGTAATTTTTCAAATAAGCTTCCCTCCAGTCTTTCTGCCTGAGATTCTCTTGTGCAATGATATTACACTAATAACCAGTTCGTATCTCGAGAGAGGGACGGCCTCAAAGGGGCTGAGCCCCGGAAACCCTTGCGTTTTTGCAATAAGTTTTCCTCATGTACACTGCCCTGGGAAACGTGGCAGATTACACACAAATCTGTATAGCGTCCCTCGTTCTATGACGGCTACATTGAAGGATAAACAAAAATGTTGCATTCCGCCTCTAAGCAAGGTCCTACATCTAGTAAGCAGCTTCCGGATCCTGTCATGCAGGTGAGCTTTTCCACTGTGCTGGCATCTGGCATCATGGACAGTCTGCTAACTGTGTCACTGTTGAAAAGCATGTTAGACAAAGGTTTTGAGGGTGCGAGGTCAAACCGAAGTGTCAGACAGCCCGCCGAGTGCAATGCCAAAGCTAATGATCAAGTCAGTCGCGTTTGTGTGGCGTGTTATTCTTTGTCTCTGTGCACTCTCTGCCCTATCCAGCATTACACAGCGAAAGCGTTGGAATCAATTTACAAAATCTTCACTGTACGTTGGTTTTCTTCTGCGTTCAGATCGCTTCTCTGCGCCGGGCTACTTGCTATCTACCCAGTTGTCGTTTCCGAAATTTTCACAAAAATAGTGAAATGGTTCGAAAACGGTGAACACATGTTTTCGAGAAAACTAGTTAATCCTGCTGTTTCCATTTTTCATAAATGCATGGACGGTTTCTTAAAGCTTCGCCAAATCCTTGATCGATCGCCGATTACCGTCACACTGTTCTCAAATCGTCGACAAGGCTTCGACAGTTCTGTAGATACTGAGTTTTTGTTTGGGAGAGAAGGAGCGCCGTGGCTGGAAATATTTGAAAACACTTCGCACAGCTTATGATTAAAGCAAAACTCTAGCATGGTCATCGATTGACTATTCCCGCCCAGCTTCTTGACACTCTTATACGTTCAGAACTGACAAGTGGCGCTTCCGATTGCTTTTTGTGTATATATCGGTCTACCATTTATTGCCTGTGCCGGCCGTTGCAAAAACTTTTCTCCACCTTTGCTGGCCTGTCAAACTAAACATCTGGACTACGACAAACTGTGCAACTTTAACTGCAAAATGCAACAAAAAAATATCCAAATCGATTAACTATTACAAAACACGTTTTCCATGGCGTGGAAGCGTAGAAAGGGTTTAGTTAGTGTGGTTTGTGAACAGTTGAGTTGTAAATAGCTCAAAGATCCTCCAAGAGCTCGAACAGCGAGAGAAGACTTGGAGGCAGCTCGCAGATAGACACATCCGGGAAGTAGCCGTTTGCTTGTTGAACTTGAGACACGAACTTGTCCTCAAGGCTAAGAAGCTTAGTCGGCGCCTTGACAACTTCTTCGGCTGCAGAACGTTTGTCAGTTGACGTTTCAACAAACTATGTGCCAATTTAACTCACCGGTATCGCCACGACGGAGAAGCGCCGCATCTTGGCCTTTAGCTTCTCCAATGAGCGTGACCTCCTTGGCAGGCTCAAGATCGGCAATAAGTTTCACGACCTGAAGTTTTTCCAGTTTATAGCTTGTTAGATTCCCCCAAAGATCAAATAAACTAACCATTCGTCTTGAAGGGTCAGACAACTTCGTGAAAGTCCGGAGCAAGTGCTTGCGAGAAAAGTCATTATCCAGGTACTTGACTTCCAAGTCCCTCTTGGAGAAGCAATTTGCATGAGAAAATATCTCATCCGCCGATTTCTTGAAGTCTTCGGAGAAGTTGGCCTCCACTTTTGTAAGCTTGGCATGAGCTGCCTCCTTCCAGCGACTTAGCTCTGCTTCAGGCATGTTGGAAATGTAGTCTTTCGCCTTTGCTAGCTCCGCATCAATCATCTTCACTACTTCATCAGGGTGGCTCTTGGAGCCTTCAACGAAGCACTGAAGAAGTGCTGTTGATGCTGCCTGAGACTCCTTTGCTCCAGCTATATAACCCAATTGAGCTTCGGTTCGAAGTGAATCGTAGATGCGACGATTCAGGAACTGGGAGAGGATAGCTAGGTTCACACGTTCCTCAATGGAAGGAACGCCAAGCTGGAATTGAACCAGACTGGCGTGGTCCTTGTCTCCCTTTATGGGGTTTGCAAGTGTTGCCTCAATAGTCTGTTTTTGTTCCATTGCAAGAGACTCCACAGCGTCGTCATGTTCGATGGGTGTGAATCCTGCTTGTTCGAGGAAGCTTTCAGTCAACAAGAGTGACTGATCACGATCTATAT
Source organism: Eimeria necatrix (assembly GCF_000499385.1). Classification (NCBI taxonomy): domain Eukaryota; phylum Apicomplexa; class Conoidasida; order Eucoccidiorida; family Eimeriidae; genus Eimeria; species Eimeria necatrix. The sequence continues at coordinate 118,404 of NW_013654802.1, read as the reverse complement.
TTCCCATGACAAAGGCATCCACGTGGACCTGAAAGGAGAAAAGCAAATAAGCAATGAACGAAACTTTCGCAATGAGTGTTTAACTGACATTCTTGAGCTCGCTGAGCTTGGCGATTGAGTCGTCGTAAGTGGTCTGTTCAAGTGCATTGAGCAAGTCCATGCGACTGAATGCATCATTTCTTGTCAAAATCGCGGCGGCTTGAAGAGCATGCTCAAATGCCATGTTGGTCGCTGGGTCAGCAAGCAATTTTATTTGCTTTTGCTTGACTCTGGAGATTTCACCAATGTTATCAAGTTCGTGCATAGTAATAGTGTGTTGCCTTACCTCTCGAAACGCTCCGACTCTACCACAGAAGGGTCTCTGAGCACACTGGCCACGTGACTCATAAGCTTGTCGAGTTGTGTCTTTGTGTAGCCTTCAAATGTCATGTGGAATCCGGTTCCTTTGAAAGCCAGGCTGTGGGTAATTCCGCAGTACTGGAAATCCGCGGTTTCCTCTTGTAGATGTTCTGCAATTGCAGCAAGTGCAACAGAACCCTGGGTGCGAGAAAGCAAATCTGCCTTGTCCTTTGCAATGCTCCCGCTCAACTGCACAGCAACTCTGGGAAGGGCAGAAAAGCCCTGGCCCTGCCACCACACTGCTGTCCCTGCGTTGCCTCCTTGTTCGCTGATGAGTTCTGGCTCATTAAGCCCAGTAAGACCTGGGAGAATTTCTAGTTCTGAAGCCTTAGGGATATGCAGAAGTGGAGGCGGCATGCGGAAAGCGTTTGGTGAGGCCGTTAAGACGGTCATGGCTACTGCATGGTGCTGAGGCAAGTCAAGCACTCTGAACTGCACTCCATAATATGGATCCGTCTCGAAGCTTTCGACTTTCGATGAAAATTCGGGATCAGCGAAGGCGATGATCGCTTTAGATGGCGACATCTCCTGAAGCAGCTGGTTCGTCAGACGAGGGTCCGCATCAATCAAGAGGGAATCCCCGGCGACTGCATGATACGGCTCGTAGGTCAATAGATTATGAGCTAGGCGTGCTGCTTCATCCATTAGAGATGAGCTTGGTTGCGTTGTGTGGAAATCGACATGCGACTGCTGGGCCAAAGTCGAAACCAAGTCGTGGCCGACACCGTGATCGCGCAAGAAGTTAATGTACGAAAATATCTCCTGAAGGACGAGCCCCCGATGGTTAGCGCCTTTCTGGGTCAGGTCCACTGCGCCAACATGTGAGCATGTATATCCTTTTGGATTGATTTAAATTACTCACCCTTCAAGCCAAGAAGCGTGCTGATGGTATTCCTGTCAACAACTGGAGAGATGCCATCAGCGAGACCTAGGAGCCGGAGGCGCTTCGCCAAAGATCCCTCTCCAGTGTACTCAAGTAGATACGTGAGCACGCTGGTAGGTTGCTTTTTCTGAAAGATTCCTTAGATGCTTTTCTGAAGAACAGATGGCCGCAATGTTTAACTCACGTAAGAGGTAAGAGTGGGTGGAAGACCAAATGCAACCCAAAGGCTAGGCTGCGAAGAAAAGCTCTGGAGGTGAATGAACTTTCCACTGTTGGTGTGGTCAAAAGGCTTGACGGTGTCGAACATAGGTCCAGGGCACTGAACCATCCCGAGCCAGTCAGCGTGACCCGCCGATATTCCTATAACCAATGATGATGGGCGATGCTTTTAGCATCCAGTTGAGCATGATGTTACCTTCGAGTTTCTCCCTTATCAGCGATTCTTGCTCATCAAGAGATCGCGGTGAAATTGTGACGGCAACCTAATTCCAGGAATTTTGTGAAACTTCGAAGCGAATTCAGCAACAGGTGCCCACTTACCATGTTTGATCCACAGTAGTATTTGCTGTGGAAGTCTCTCAGGCGGTCAACCAGGTCAATTCCTTTGGCTTTCGGATTGGTACTCAGGGTTGCGGAATTCCCAGTGGCGAATCGGGACATAGGCCCCTTGGCAAGTGAGCGAATTGTGTACCACGCTCGCTCGTCATCGTTGGGAATGTTTTTCTGGTGCTCGGCGTCAATCGCGTTGACCTCCTTTTCTTCGTACTTGCGGTCGAAGAGAGGAGCTTTGAAAAACTCGGAGAAACGGTCCAAGGCCTCTTCAAAAGCACTGTCTGTAACCTTGTTGAAAAAGACTGTCTTCTCTTCGTCCGTATAAGCATTGTTCGCTCCGCCGTTTTGTGTCAAAAAGCTGTCATAGCTTTCAGGCTCGGGATACTTTGATGTCCCAAGAAACAGCATGTGTTCCAGAAAATGCGCCAAGCCAGGCACATCTTCAGGATCGTACAAACTGCCAGTATTTGCAGCCACTGCGAAACCTGCCTCATTAGATCGAGGATGATGCACCGCTATAGCGTGCATGCCATTGCTGAGCTGGTAGTGGCGGAAATCTCGGTAATCGGCCTCTGGTTTGAGGACATCATTTGCCAGTGCTCCAATCGCAGAGAGTCCAACGCAAAGACCAACACTTGCCGCGTTCCTCATCTTGGCCGGAAGAACGTAGCTGAAAAGGGAAAATTTTGTTCAGTCGAGTCCAGGGTGGAGAACTCTGGAAAACTCTGGCGCACATAGTGGTGTTCAGCTGTTAGCCATTGTGCGGAGTGTCTGTACACTGCCAGGTAGCCCATGCTCCTTGTACTGCAAGTGTCTGAATTCCCGTCTGTAACTGTACGCATTGCGGTCTTGAATCCAACTGAAAGTAATCAATTCTGAGACTAGGCTGGCTTTGGTAATAAACCTTTCAGTGTAGTGGACTCTACATGATTTTCACAGGCGAATGACATTTTGTTCGTGGCGAGAATATAGGCTAATCGTATCATGGTCGGCATGCGTCGACAGAGCGTGATCCTCCGTTGCAACTGAAGCTTTCGACATGGAAACGCTCCTCTAATTACCTATAATCTCAGAACTTTGTTTATTTTCCAAAGTTCTCCTTTTTGGGACTTTAACCCTTCAGAGCTTGCCATTCAACTGTTGAGCCTCACGCTGGCATGCAATCAATGCACATTTGATGATGTGCCTCCCGTAGTAAAACAAAATCGTGTGTGTCTGTCCATAACATAAGAATTTAGTTTATTTTAGTACAACCAGGACGGGCGTCTTGATTCCTAAAACAGGTGTCTAGGTACATTCATAGTGCGGTGCACGCATGTTGCTCATAGAGGCCTTCCTCGCGCTCAGCTGCGCTCAAGCACGATGAAATGTTTCCGCTTATGACTGAAATGTCAAACATGACTCTACCACAACGCCAATAAACATTACAGCCGACCGTGTTCCCAAGGAGGAACCTTCGCAGGTGGCGGATCAGACACACAGAGGAACATGGCTGCCGATGACAGAGAATATCTCTCCTTGGTGAGGGCTAAGCATTGGCAGCAATGCAGCTCCTGACCAGTAATATGGGAACTAAGCGAAAATGACTCTCATTTCAAAGCTTGGGCTGACTGTTTTCAGAAGGTTATGCGGCTTTCGCAGCCATCATGGGAGACTAACGTATGGCCATTTGTTTCTCTCCGCGACGTAGCGCGCGAAGATGCTGATGCACTGCAGGCTGCGACAGAGGAGGCGGTCAATGAGAAATGGCTATCGAGTGCTCATGCCCTGCTACTGCCAGTAACACAAGGGTAGGGCAGTAGCGTCGTCCATAGAAACATCAGCATATGAGGGATTTCGGAAGCCTCGGGAGCAATAAACACTAAAGAAAAGTGTAAGCGTCTCTCTTCTTTCTTCTTCCTGGTTAGGCGAGTCTTTAGTGGGGAAGTTTTCTCGGCATACCTCAATATTACGAACACATCAGCAGTTCAAGCCAACAACGTTAAGCTTCAGGTGCGTCCCACGCTCGCTGATTTTGCAGAGTTGTCTGAGCAGCAAGTACAAGTGTTGAACAGCTGCAATATCTTGTGTTGGCCTTTTTGTGAAGGTTGAGCTTTTCCTAGGGCGCTTCCGATATGTATTATTTGACAATTCTGAGGATCCTGTTTTAAGCTTGAATCCTGAAGATTCGTTCGACTGCACGATTCAGCACCAGCTTGAGGAGTCCGGAACATGCATGTAGGTTATTCGTCCGTGCACTGATTCAAGCTTAGAGACAGACGTAGAGAGAGAAGGCTCCGGTGAATTTGTTGTTTGTGCACATTGTCTCGCACTAGGCTCGTTTGCTCCATTTCACATTACATCGCTTCATCTGCGGAGCCGAAATCCTTCAAGAAGTCATTCAGATTTACTGCTCAGAGCCCATTCAAGGTTACCCATCGCATTGCGCACCTACAAGTAAGATTTTCGTAGCTTTTTCCAGCTTGTAGAAACGAAACATGCACGTGGAAAGGCATGCGTTTGCAACTAGCATGTGTCATTCTGTATTCCACTTTCCTGTTCTCAGGACAAAACAGTTGTTGAATGCACACTACTTAATGTATCTCAGCAGTTTGTTTTTCTGAATGAGGCCACAATACTGTGCGCCGAGGGTTTAGAATGCACCCGGCTCGATTGTTGTGCTCCTGCTTCAGAGTCGTAAGTTTTTGTGCTGTTGCGTTTTCGCTAACAATAGTTCGAATTTCCCTCCAGTGGTGGGTGCTTCTTGCCCGATGAAGTGGTAAAACAGCACATGCAAATTGGCAGCTCGTGTCCAGGAACGGATAGAGTCTTGCATGCTGGCTCTGCGCACAGATTCTGCAAAGGAATTCACAACTTTCGCCCTAAGGACTGTTTTACTGTACTCTTTGCGCTCTTTCCCACAAATCCTCAGCTGTTTTTGGAAGACCTAGCGAAGGTGGGACTGCCCACCTCGCTATTGTAGAATTGCGGGAATTCGTGACTTGCAAACTGACGACAAGATGACCGCGTGCGTGTGCTCTGTTCCAGCACGTGCCGAACTTGGGACAACTAACACTTCAATGGCGCACATCAACCGGGGGAGTTGGAACCTTAAGCGATTACTTGCTGACAAATGTGCCTCAGCCGATGCAGCCGCTTGAAGTCCGTCTAGCTTCATTTCCATCATCAGTGGAGGTAAGACGAGGAGCATTCAGTTCAAACTGGATGGTGCAGCTGAGCGTCAGCTGTTAGGTTTTTCGTAAGTTATTTGTTACTGCAGGTCGATCGGCCATTCCATGTGGAGTTAGAGGTCATCAACAGGCTTAACACGGCTCTGCAACTCGTGCTTAATGTCAAGCTTTCAGAACTCGAGCCGTTTGTCCTGGAAGGCCCAAGCCAGCTGGTAAATATTATGTTTCCCCTAAGTTCGCAATGTAAGCATTAGAGGATCCGTCGCGTCAAGATCCTGCAGTTCTTCTCATTATTCGTTCAGACGCTCGGACCCCTCGGCCCGCGGTCATCGAAGAGATTCGCCTTTGAATTGCTCTGTCTTGAGCCAGGTATGTTGCTTAGCTTGCGTTTTACTGCTCGCGCTCTGTCATACAGAAGACTTCGTGGCATGCCGTTTGCTTGGAGTACGGAGAAAGCAGCGTATCAGCGTACTTGCCTTGGTTATGCCCGCAGGATTCCATTCGCTAGGGGGCATTCAAGTGTGCGATTCCGCAACTCAGCAGCGTACGGGGATCAGTCCGCCATGTCACATATTAGCCTTCTAGATGCTAAAAATACTGAGGAGGAACTGACAGATTTTCATTTTTTCGTCAACAAAATGCTTTCACACGTCGCCGTGCTATCAGAGCACTTGCTTTGCAGCTTCACCAAATGCCGTTAGTAGCCCGGCTGGCAATGAGTGGCCAATAGGGTCTATTCTAGCAGTGAAAGACGCACACCTGACGTCTGAGCTAGGCTTTGCAATAGTGCAGACGCCAGGTATTCTCTCTGCACAGCTGCTTCTCGCGTCACACAGTCCAGGAATTACTTCCTGCTGCAAAGTGCGTTGGCGCCAGCCGAAGATCCAGCCTTCAAAACTGTAGACGCTCCTGGGGGCCTAAGTCCTGTTCATCTCCAGACATACCAGCAACCTTTCCCACCAACGACCAGTGCTCCGCTGCTTCATCTTCTAGCGCCTAAACAAGTTGCACCAAGAGGTGGAGACCAGCAGAATTTACCATATGCGCTGAAGCTGCTACATACAAGCAGTTGCTAGGTTGCCCATAGGCATTTACCTGTAATCTCACTGCTTGCTCCTTCTGCGCTGCGTCCTTCAGCTTCACGCTGACCGCCAATAGGCGAGCGCGCTGCCGGCGCAACTTCGACTTCCAAGCATCTTGAGCCTCAGGCTGAGCCGGGGCTAAAACTGCTGGCTCTGCTGCTTCTAGAGCCTGGCACAGAAACACGAGCCTAGATCTCTTGAAATTGTGGCCAACCCTGACATCAAACGCTTAGTACGACGGAGCGCTGAGGCATGGCGCATACCTTAAAGATATCATACAGAGACGAGTTTACAATCTGGGCACAGCTGTAGATTTGAGCAGCGCGAAGGGCGGCCGCCCGTCTTGGCGTCATGCCTTCGAGTTGCAACAGGTGCTGTAAGGCAGCTGAATCCCCGTGCTCTTCTCCACTTCCACCGGGACAATTATCTTTTCTCGATGGGTCCACTAGGGCCGAAGCCAGCGCTCCCGTGGGCGAACAGGCAAGCTTAAGTTTCCCCGCCAGCACAAAACATATTTCCGAAAGCGCTGCCCTGAAAATATCGCCCGCGAAAAAATTTCGGGAATCACGTTGCCGCTCGTGTGACACTAAGCAGTATTACGTTTCTGCTGATTCCGAAAACGCCTGCGTGCTGACTCTAATTTGGGAGGTGCTTAAAATCGCATGAGAGTAGAACGCACTCTTGAGGACGAAGGATGCGGAGGAAAGACGCAACAGTGGCGGCGACAAGCGCCCCTTGTGTTGCACATGTCATTAGTGCACTTCTGGTGACACCAAACCTGCGAATTTACACCGTTTAACAAGCCGTTTGGTTTACCTATGCTTATTAACCTGGGTAGTGCTAAGCGCTGCGGCTGCGTACAGTTTGCCTTGGCTGCCACTTGCCTGCGCATGGCGGACTCGTACGCTTCCCCTTCTCGGTATATCTCATGCAACAGCAGCGCATAATAAAAACGACGATGAACTTCTAAGTCTACGCGCTCTCGAAGTTGACTGAAACTTAGCCTGAAACAAGTTAACATATTGCACTATTTCAAATAGCACCACTTTCGGGACGTTCCAGAATAACTGTAGGCTAAACGTCCACTTCTAGCTACAGTAGAGGTATCAAACAACGCTTCCACTTCTAACCACAGTGGAGTTATGGGAAAGGGCAGGACCGCCAACCTTCCAGAAAGCAGGAGGTCAGCGGTATCATTTGTGCACCGGCGAGGTACTCCTTGCATTTTGACGGCCTCCCTGGAAATGAATCGCCTACGAATGCCCAGGGCGTCAGCAACTCGCCTGAATGCAACCACCTGCCACGAGACCCATCTGATACTTTGTTTTTGTGGAGTTCTGTAGCTCTTGCAAGTGCAAACGTCCGAGTCTTTAAAACGTGGCACCAGAAGTGATAAAAGCTCTTTGCAAAAGAAAAGCACGAACTCACCTGCAGCTCGAGTCAAGTCTGTCGTATACAGAGAGGTACGACTGCCAGTGTGGCTGTGTTTCGCCTCCAACAGCTACAGCAGCGATAAAGATGAGGTGAAGCTCCGTACACGCGCAAAGACCTGTAAAACCACAGGCTTCGAATAGCCAAGGATCTGTCTCTTTGCTTGCCAACTGTAGCTGTTTTACAAAGAGCACATTGGATCTGCACTTTGCAGCTTGATTCTGCAAAATCAACTTTGCTGACGGAAATGTAACTCTGACCTAGAACGCTCGCCTTGAATATGTCGGCAAACAGTTCAGCTGCTTCCCATGGTGCAAATCCTGCCTCAACCGCTGCTCCTCCCACTTCTGTTGTTGCGATCTGGCCCCCAATATCACTCCAAGTCACCGCCGTTTCACCCAGGTCAGTCACTATTGAGTTATCTTCGAGGTTATGTTTCCCATCCAGGTGCGTCGCCAATGCTTCAAGCCCACGGAAATGTAAGCGGACACTTGACGCAAATGCATCGCTTTCACCAAAGGCCGGCGTTAAATTCCTTTGACCAGTAGCGCCGGCCTTCCTAGCAAAACCGGTTGGCAAGACAGGTAAATTACCTGAAGGGGTCGCTGCTGCATTAATGACAAGTTGCTGAGCACTGCCCGAGGAGTCAGAAACAAGCCCTTCTCTGGCCTTCTCTTTGATTTCACACCCTTGCAGCATCCTGGCAAGAACTACAGGGGACCGCAAACAGGGATACTGCTGCAAGAGCAGCCTGCAAGCCGCCGATAAGCATGCCGAAGGAAAGGCGAGAGAGCGCAGCGGGTGCCTGTGTTTTTCATCAGCAGCTGCTACAACGCTAACTGACTTTTCTGACGCGACCTCCCAATCTGGTCTTCCTAGTGTGGTAGCCAAGAGTTGTGGGTTTGCCTCGGAAATCCCACATGAGCCAATGCAGCCCTTGATGCCGGTGGATTCGTCAGTGCGGCAGATGGGAAGACGCCCACTAGGCTCAGCTTCAATGAGATAGTACGTATGCAGGTAACGAGCGGCTTCGGCAGCTTCCCTAACGAGCAACGTATGCGGCTCCTGCCGAAACAGAGCGCAGCATGAAGGGGCTTAAGCTGTTTCTTACTGGACTCCACTTGCCACAAGCATGAATTCTGAGTGCCTCAAATACAACATTTTCCTGTCGATGACAAAACTCCTTTCCAAAGCAGTAGCCTGAGTACTCACAAAACGTACCTGGTGACCTCGAAGAGTGCAGCGCAGCAGAATAGCTGCAACGTCAACAAATGCACAGCTCGCCAAGCTCTTCGGAGTCTCCCTCCAACGACGGACTAGCGGCAGAAGCACATGTACGGCCTCGAGGAAAAAGCGGCAGAGGTGTTGTCCCCTCAGATTGGATGTCACCGCATTCACGCAGCACTTCGGGCTACAGCTTGCAGAGTCGGACATATCTGCCGAGGCTACGGCATCGAGCAGTTTCCGAACGTGTGGTAACGTCGTGGGTGAGCAAATCAGGTACGCGTCTCCTCTGTAAAGTAAGGAAGTGTCAAACGCACTCGGCTGCGCATAGAAGCATATGAACCTGTTCCAGAGGGTCCCTTGCGTTAGAGCCCTGCTGCTAGAGATACAATATTGCTGCACCACTTTGTCAGAAATTCTCAGTACTCTAGCTAGGTACCACAAGTGGCTCCAGAGAGTCCACTCTTAATTCCTGCATGAGCGAAACCCGTAAGCAAAAACTAGACTAGTTTCTGGAAAACAGCAACTGTAGGTTAAGCACTGCATCGCACTTGTGTTCAAGCCCCTTGCGACCGGCGCGACCAGCCATCTGGTGAAAACGACCCGCGGAGAGAAGCTCATCTCGTCCAAACTGAGTAAATCCAGCAATCGTACAGCCAAACAAAATGAACAGCGTCGTATAGCCAATAAAACGCCGTTGTGCTAGGCACAGGAAAAAGTTGCTGGCAGCTTTTCGTACGATCGGGGCCACGGCTAATAGAATGGCAGGATGAACAGCGCCATAACCACTTTTGCTGTCACAAGTTGGCACTGACGTATAAGTGTTATTTCTTGGACATACGCAGCGGATACGGGTTAAAACTAGTATACCAAGGGAATAAGTTGCGTACATGGGGTGCCCGAATTATGACGCGAGCAGCTGGTAAGTTGACGCCAAGAGCAAGCGTTGACGTGGCGCATAGCACATTCAAGTAGCCTTTGCGGTACCCCATCTCAAGTAACTCCCTTTCCTCCCCGCTTAGACCTAGCAGTGAAAACAGACGCGTGATGTGTTTAAATAGCCAACAGACTCGACAAAATGCTACAAATACACAGAACCGACTCACAAACTGGCACAAATGCATGAAGCATTAAGCTAAGTGAAGCAAACAGCAGGTAAGCAGACAGGGTGAGGAGAACTGAAAAGCAGAAGAGCATCCCTAACGGAAATAGGAGATTCAAATGTCAGCAGTTTCGAATTGAAAAGTCTTACCGGCATGGTGGTAAGCAACACCTTCACAGACTGCGGCAAGCATAGTAGTTGGAGGCAGAAGTGAGATCTGCTTCAGATGCCACTGCAGCTCTTCTCGTCCTTTAAGGTTCTGCGGCTCAACGTACAAATGGGGACTTTGGACCAGCAACTGCGCGAGCAAAGTGACCGGCATGGCGAGAAGCTCTTCCAGTGCTTCCAGATAAGCTTGCTTCTGCTCTTGCTGCAAGCGCCTCTTCTGCTCTTGGACGGCATCTGAAGCACTTTGTTGATTCTGGAGAAGCGGCTGCACAGCCGCTGGGTGTCTGAGCCTTCGCCTTTCGAGAAGAGCAGCAGTACGCTGCCTTAGCAGATCAGCCCAAGCCTCTGCTCGTCTGTAGAATGGCAGCGCTCTGCACGTTCTCAGAAGCAGGGACTCTACCAAGAAGTACTCATTGCCCGAACGAAAACACTTCCTTGTGCGTGAGCAAATGTGGAGGCAGCTACACTTTACCAGCAGTTGCATATGCAAGGCCACTTCCTTGTGCGTGAGCAAATGTGGAGGCAGCTACACTTTACCAGCAGTTGCATATGCAAGGCCTATCAAGCGATAAGGGTCTCTCACTTCGCAAGGAAACTGGCAGTGCGGGCTGTCCACTCCTGCGTGGGGCAAAAAATGATGACTTTGCGGCCTTCTCGCAAAATTTCCCATGTCAGTGCCCCGAGATGCTCGGCATCCGCCTGCCATCCAGCGCGAAGTCCCACGGTAGTTGCGGCTGCTTTTGAGTGCCGCGAAGGGTCTTCTTCACGTCCTGGTGAGGACAGCACTGACGAGTCGGCGTCGGGCTGTTCTCTCAGGAAACGCAGAGCAGAAGCAGCTATGGAAGCATGCCCACCACTTGAGTCGGGTGTGTGCTCCAAGGTGGAAGGCAAAAGTCCTGCTGTTGCAGCGGCGCAGGCAGCAGCGGCTGCTCGCACGGCACGTGCTGCAGCGCAAGTTGCGGCATCCCCAACAGGAAGCAAAGAGAGAGATCCACCATGCAACTTGCGTGCTAGCTGTAGTCCCGATGCCTTGTCCCACGAAAACACCTGCAGAAACCACCAGCAAGCATATGAAATGCGTCGTAATGAAAGCTCCCATTCCACGTCCCTAAGCAGCACCGTTTCCATAATGCTCCTCAGAGTCCCCCGGAGATGTTGTATATTCTGCACTCGCATTTGGGTCATGTATTAAGACGAATTGTAATCCTATTATACTTGGAAAAGCGTTGTTGCAGCGGCAGCAGCTACCAAAGATGGCCTGACCTCTGGACCAACTTTCACGAAGATGTCCAGAGGGGACGGCCGCTCGTCAGTTACAAATAATTCAGCGTTGAGCCAATCCGCAATCTGTGAGGAACAGCAGACCAGCTTTACATCGCGGCAGGTAAGCTAGCGCAGCATAGGATGCATGACTGACGCCGAATACGACTCCAATTTGAAACTACAAAGCGCGCGCCATTAAGTGTGGCAGCGCACCTGGCGAGCGTTCGGTAAGGTAGCGGACATTCCGATCAGTTGAATACGCCTCTTAAGACTTTCGTTAAGAAACAGTAGTTTCGCTAAAACCATCTCGAGCAGATGCCCTCTCTGGGGATCTCCAACGAAGTGAAGCTCATCCACGCAAACGAGGCCAACTGGAAAGTCTTCTCCTACGACTGCCATTCGGCAGTGCAAGCTTTCCCACCACTCATTTGCCCATGATCCACTCTCATCCTGCGCTGAAGGCGGCAAACTTGTTTCTGGCACCTCACATTTAACCACTGCCTTGGAAACTTCGTCCGGGACATCAGCAGTTGCGACTTCGGGGACCAGCAGATCCAGAACAAGCCTATAAAAACACACTTGAGATCCTAAACTACGCATATCAAGTTTTCAGGAGCAGTTTCAGCCTGAAATGACACTGAGTTCGCTTAGAATGAAAAAATATCAGAAGAAGGCTTTCAGTCATATCGCAAGCTGCTCTGGCCGTCAGAGAGTCTAGGGAGTGATGACATGCCTGTTAATAATCATGTTTGCCTTCTCGAGCGTGCAGACAGCCACGTCTACTCCAGCATACCAGTTGGAAGCCGCATCTGATAGCTCAAAAGCATGTTTCAGCAGCAAGGATTGCTCTTGATATTTGTTGCTGGTAGTGTGTGCCATCCCCAGACACTTAAGGGGCAACAAAAGTGCACAAGGGCCAGTCGCGCTGAAGGCGCATTTCAGATCCGCTCCTGTCTTTTCACTTTGATGTTCTTCGGTATCATCCAGCATCTACAACTATGCCATCTTTTTCCATCTCCTTTAAGTACTGGAATCGTGGGCGTCTGCAGTACTCTTGCGGCTCACTTGCTCCTGCATGAAAAGCTTCGACGCGCAGCGTCAATGGGCCCAGTAGCTGGCGAAGATGCTGGGCTTTCTCCGCGCAAAGGGAGACATGTGGCACAATCACCAAGGAGCGCACGCCTTCGAAGAGCAGGCGTCTGTAACGCAACACCAAGTATGAAGACTGGCTGCTAGACCTTACGCCATTTTTGACTAGACTTTACGCTCCATTGCACTTTGCAGATTTGCAGATCCTAAACCACGCGCCGCTTGTACAAAAGTGTTCTTCACTACCATGGATTTCCTACTTTCGAAGTTCTGAATTCCTGTTTTCGTCTGCCTACCTGGCAAGGAGCACTTCGGCCACTAGACTCTTCCCACCAGATGTAGGGGCACAGTAGATAAGAGATCTCCACGCAGGCGCTTCAGTGCCTGAATAAATTGTACCCCAACATACATACACCGAAAACGCACAATAGTGCTTAAGGAAAAGTACGATTGCTGGTGGAGAATATAGGGAACCTCCTAGCGTGCCGAGCCACACTAGCAACGCGTAGAGTTCGCTCCAAAAGTTGAAGGGAGCTGCATCTGTTAGCTCCCTCCGACTGCATCTTACCCTCCGTGAACGTGGAGTGGCCTTTTTTTGGAAGCGCAAGATGCAAACAGTGAGCTTGCCACGGATACAGGCTGTCGACCCCAAGGGAGGCATAAGCCCTGCAACAAAAACGTGAAGGAGACGTGATCATGAGATTTTCTGCAATAGTAGGCGTGCATGTTTCGTTCAAAGGCCCCCGCGAAATGGAGCTTGCCTGATGAGAGGAGGTGGGAGGCACCAGTGCCGAAGATCTAGGTTGCTGCTTGTCCTGGCTGTCAATGAATAAGGCGCAATACTCTCGGGGATTTCTATACGGCTCCCCTTCCCACGAACTGCAAAATCCAGTCAGTTCAGTCATCAGAACCAAAGCCGATCCTACAGGAGCATTTATACTGTCGCCCGCTAATAATGCGGTACAGGGAGCTATTTGGGAATTTGCAGATACACGACCACACTCCAGTGCAAATATCCAAATAGGTTCAGACATGAATTAGCAAATGTGCCGATAAAAGCGCACACCCAAGAAAGTGCGAGGATATATCATAAAAAGAGCAAATGGCTGTAACCGCGAAAACTGTATTTGAACCGGATATGAATGAGCGTTTCATATCAGTCAAGATAGTAGCTCATATCGAGCTGTGAAGCAGCCTCATAAAGCAGTTGGCTAAGCTGCTACGAGAGGAGCAACCTGTTAAAAGCCCGCTGCAAGCTAAAGCGGCCTTTACTAGAGCACCAGTCCCGAAATCGTCAAGCTGCGCGTCGGATGATGCAAACTTGTGAAGTCTACTGTCTAGTTACATGGCAGCTATTCAGCAAAATCCAGAGCACCGGCACTGCAGCGGAGCTTTATCTATGCGACGAGCTGCTGGTGGCAAACGCCTAGCTATCCATTCGGATATCTTGCCAGCGTGCTTGGCAGTGATGGCACGCATAAAAGTCGTTAGCATGAGTGCTTGGCTGTTCGTACAATCACACCGTCCGCCCGATGCATCGATGTATACGCATGCATGGAGTCAAAATTATCAAAAATTATCACAAAAAAGCCCTGTGTCCCTTGGCACATATGCCCAGTGCGTGCAACTAAATGCGCCTATTTGGGTAAAACTACACGATTACAAACCCAAACACACAAATAACTACAAATGATTCTATGCCTTGCCCCCTTCTAACTTGTCATAGAGACCCCTTGTAAACTGCGTACCGCGGATGCCTGCAGCAGTGAGTGTTGCTTCATCTCGCTGGGCAGCGTGGTAGCTATGCGGCTGAGAGTGTTGCATGCAAAACAAACGCGCAAACGTATTGATCATATGCCCCGGTATTCAATGCGGTACTGATGAAGCGTCGGCTGTGAATAAGCATAAACTAGAGTGTGTGAAAAAGGCTGAGCCAAAGTATTCGACTGCGAAGTGGGTGTGGCAGCTCGTTGCACTCGATTGCGAAGATGAGCCTCAAAAGCAAAAAACTGCTGAGGGCATTGCAGGAGATTTTGCGGTTCTTACCTTGCCCACAACTTCACCATCCAGTGTTACGAAGACGGCTTCCTTTGAATTCCCTCCTACGCTCACGCTCCGCCATACGCCGACTCTAGAGGGCGACAGAAACAGATACGCAATCTAAGATTTCCACAAGACACTGCCCGCGGAGCTGCCGCTTTGTGCAGACATGTACATGAGATGCCGCTTTGCGGCGGAAAGCTACAGCAGTGCATAGAAGTACCTTCTCAGAGGATTCATGCCTGGTGGAGGAGGCTTCGTGGGTCGAGGCAGTGGCCTGCGCTGAGCTCGAGCAGCTCCCGGTAGTAGCCATGTCAGGGACGGCTGAGGTTTCTCTCTTGTCCTGATTTCCCTTTTCTTCAGTGACTTGCCCTCGTCTTGCCGGTGCGTTTGCTTCCGCTTCCTCTTTCGAGCTGGCGCTTTTACCGCCTCGGCCTGAAGCCGATCGTCTACATTTTCGTCCATTTGCTGCGCCCCACTATGACAGCGTGAAGATGCTCCTCACTATGAGCCCTCACACAAAGCAAGGTCTGTGCAAGGCAGACAGAACGGTTCATCTTGTTCAGGAAGAACGAGTGTTGAAGGAGGTGAGCTCAACACAGATCACCATTAGCCTTCAGAAGGCCGCATAGCCTCCCAAGAGCGGAAGAATGTGCCAAAGGAGGCATATTGCCATTTTTAATTCGACGGATTGCGTCAAAGACTAAAGCTTGTTTAGGGATGTGGCCATTTTCAAAGTCTTTGTCATGCAGGGGCCCTTCAAGTGCCAAATGGCTTTCTTGAGCCGACTATTCCACTAAGTAAATTCGCCTCATGTCATTTTTTCTTCGGGTTCACATCATTAAGCAATTGTTTTGCAATTTTTTCAGTGATTACGCACTTTTATCTACCTTCTTCAAAGTTGTGTGCCATGCGTCCCCCCAAGCCCACTGGGGCCTCGTGCTGTCTCCAGGCGGCTCCTGCTGTACGTGCTTCTTCTATATAAGAGGAGAAACAGCCGCAAAACATTGTTATTTAGAGCTAAGGCACGTATTCGATATTAGGACAAATTTGCTTCTCTTCTGACCCTGTTGGGCTTTACTGCTTACCGGGACACAACAGTTTTGGCCAGCGTCAAGACTGTAGTGCTTGTGCACAAAGAAGCGCTAACGCTCCCTTCATTTCTTTTTTGCGTTGGGTCCCGTATGTCTAATGACCGGCAGGGATGCGGAATCGCCATCCGGCAGCCGTGGCGCGAAACAAGTGTACGTGGAGATGAACAGCGTAAGCAGGAAAAGGAGATGAACTAACGGCATAACGGGACTCAATACAGTGCCGCATAGGAATACCTCATCTTTATCGGCCCGGTTTGTATGGTTCTGCTAACCGTTTCTGCCCTTCCTGACTGACTTCAGGCGGCCGGCGCCATCGAGCGCATCGTTGATTCTCCAACAGGACAGCATATACAGTTAACACAAGGGCAACGAGAAGCTGCCGCTGCCGCTGTCCAATTTGGTTCTGCGGGAGAATCGAATCATGTGAGATTTTTGCCACTGTCTGGAAGAGCAGGCCTGTCATGATTATTCATGAACATTGTTGAAGAGCAACTCGCAAGTGAACGTGCGATCTTGTGACTGTGTCACTGACTTGCATTGTACAGGGCCAAATGCGTTTTGAATTGACGCTCGATGAAGTTTCTTGCTCTCTTCCTCCCTGTAGCAGCACGTTGGGCCGTTTGCCCATTGTGTCTTCCTTGTGCCGGGTTGACTGGAGAGCTCTATTAGGCACAGGCAAACTCAAGCGCTTAGACCCCAAGCCGCTGGAGCCCGTGCTTTACCCATTGTCTACTGTTTTGCATTCCGGTGAGTTGTTGAGGAACTGGTATGACTGTTCATGACTTCACGTGCTGGGCGCGCCACAGAAGCAGCCCTCAACAGCAATTTTCGTCTTGGTCTTGGAGTAACTTTATTCTTTTCCTGTGAAAGTGGAACAACGTGCAGCCAAAGTGTGATCCGCGCAGTAAATATGGGGCGGGGGTGTTCTTCGCAGGGTCGCTAGTGGCTATAATGGGGCCGAGCGGTTGTGGAAAAACTACATTGATGAGCATTATATCTGGGCGTGCTAGTTTGGCTCATTCTGGCCGTGTGGCTATAAATGGAAGGCCTCGCACGAAAGAATTTGACCGGGTTGGCAACGGCTCTTTTCGCGAGTGTCACTGCAGGCAGCATCCGTGATTGGCTATTCCCGTTTCTGTGCACTCTTGCTTGTTAATAGTGAAACATGGGTAGCCAACACTCATTATAGTCACCCTTTAATTTAATTGGCTACATAAAGTGTTCTTTGCTCCGTGGCTCCTGTATTTGGCTGCAGTTTTCTTCATATGTGACGCAAGACGACATCTACGATGGCAACGAGAAAGTCATTGAGTGCCTCCAGTTCTCCTACCGCCTGCGCAAAGCAGTGCCACGAGAGTGGACCCGTGAAGAGAGACGTACCCAAGAGGCAGAATCTGTACAGCGAATCCTTGACCTGTTGGGACTTGCCGAGGTGCAACAAAGCAAAGTGGGCAACAGCTTGAAGCGCGGAATATCTGGAGGGCAGAAGCGGCGTTTGAGCCTTGGCATTGGTGAGCTCACAACTACGCATTGCAGAAACTCATTGAGTGCAAGGCTGGGTCACGAGCAAGCTGCGGAGCACTGTATTGGTGGGACTACAGGGGAATCAAGACCCACGCTTTTTTTTTGTGGAGCTTAGTATCTCCGGCTATAATCAGCTGTCTGCAGCTGCCCTGTGTGAACGTGCTTCTTAGGCCTTATGAGTGATGCGAAGATCCTGCTGTGCGACGAACCGACAACTGGCCTCTCCGCTGCAGACGCGCGATTGGTTGTTCATGCCCTGCGACGGCTCAGTGTTGAGTGCGGCGTGGCAGTGCTGGCGGTTATTCATCAACCATCCCACTCTATTATGCAGTGCTTTGATCAGCTTTTGTTGCTGAGCCACGATGGACGCTGCGTCTACAACGGCCGCGTGGATGCGGCGCTGCAGTACTTCAGTGCCTTGGGGTTTCCATGTCCCCCACATCAAAACCCTGCCGACTTTTACCTAGACCTTGTTTCGCAGAACAGCGAACACGCCGAAACGCTGGCGGATTTCTATGATGCTTTGATGAGGCCCTTAGTCCAATCGAGAGTCGAGCTCGCCTACGAGTGCCCGCCACCGCCACTAAACAATAACGTTCGTTTTTACTCAAGCTGCAATCACTCATGTTTCCAGTCAAGCTATTAAATCTGGACGAATATAGGCAGTACTAAGTGAATATTCTTGCTAAAACTAAGTGAATATATGAGCGTGAGCAGCTGTGTGTTCTTCGCAGGTCGATGGAATGGAACTGGCTGGTCCATATGTCCAGTTCAAAGAGGTGGGGAGGCGCGCATTTCGCCTGTGGTTGAGGGATCGTTCAACTCTAATGGCAATCATGGGCGACTCTGTCGTCCAAGGACTGGTGATTGGGGCGGTGTTTTTCGGTGTTCGAAGCCGTGCATCCATGTATTATCAGTTATCAGCCCTTTTCCTGATGATTCTGAGCCTCATGGCCTCGTCCCTATGGACTGTGCCGCTTTATGTTCAGCAAAAAGCACAGTATCGAGTGGAAGTTGAGGATGGGTACTATTCGCCCATCCCTTACATGTTCGCGACATCCCTTGTAGCAAATTTCTTCGTATTAGTGGGAGATGCAGTGCTTGTCACTATAATGTGGCTTCTATTTGGGTTCCAGTTCGTTCCCTTGTTGGCATGCTATCTAGTTGGATCGCTTGGATTCGTCATATGCGACGTAGTGACTGCCATCTGTTCTTTGGCGAGCAAGTCGTTTGCGGAGGCAAATGCCTCTGCAACCCTCATGTTCACATTGTTGATGTTTGTCAACGGATTTACAACAAATCCTAAGACGTTACCTACAGGCATAGGCTGGATTGCATACTTGAGCCCATTCTTTCTGGTATTCGAGGCTTTGGCCATTTGTATCCTCGAGGCTAACGAGTTTCAGGAAGATCCCCCAGAAGCCAGCAGGACTCTGCTCATGCACACGAAGGAAGAAGTCTACCAAACGTTTGGTATTGCAGGTCGAGCCTACGGAAACACAGGCAGTGCAATCCAGTGGATGTTGGTGGTTGACTTCGTGCTCCTCCTGGGTTTGATGGCTATTTCGAAGTGCCTTGTTTTTACGTTGCAAGCAACGGTCTTTTTGCCCAAGCGCTACAAAAGCGAGCCAGCCCAGAAGCAGAGGAGCATCTTGTCGCTGTTAAGATGTTGGCTACCAAAATTTCAACGAACATAATTTTTTTGAAGGGTTGGCCTTGGCCTCAACCGTTTGTTGGATGGAACACTACAAAAGTATGAGAATTCAGTTTTGCAGTCAGTGGCAACCACACTTATGGCCCGGTCTTGCTTCTGTAATATTGCTTGGTAGTTTGGGTGCAACACATTTAGTTCGTGTGCAAGGCAAGCTGCTCTGCGAACCTTATCTTGCAGAGCGTAGAGGCGCCCACCCATTAGAGTAGGGGACAAGCCCACTGTTTATGTACTAGCCTCGTTGCATTCATTCTTTTCGCATTTCCATCGAGTGTCGCACTGCATTCTTGTGGGAAAGAGCACACCATATTTCCACACTGATGTGCAGGATGATTTGCAGTGGAAGCTAGATTTTACTAGTTGCTCACTACCGGTCTTAACAATGAAAGGCACTCATAAAATCGCTGGTTGCTAAGCTGGCTTTGCAGTGTAATTCTTCATGTGGTAGTCTTCTCTGTACCACGGTGATTGTCAGGTCGCATCCATCCCTGATTTGTTTGGCGCAGCAGGAGCTCCCAGCTTCTCCAGTGTACATTCAATTTCAGAATCTTTAAAGGAAGTGGGCAACCAAGAAGTGAAGTTTCTTTTCTGGAGGCACATCATTTAATGTGCTTGCTATGTGACTGGCCAGTTTGCTGGCAGATTCAGTATTCTGGCAGCTTCGCAATTTTGCCACGCGGCAGAATTTAAAAAATAAGCTCGGGAAGAAGACAAAATGCTTGTGAACACAATAGACGCATTGCAGTATTCTTGTCTTTAGTAGCTCATAATTTTACATAATTATTACTTGATGTTGCTCTCCTTACTGCTTCGAAAGGGATCGATATCTCGTAAAACGAATTTACGCGCAGCAAAGGGAAAGTACAGTGAAGTGCCAGCCTGCTTCTAAGTCTGCCTTGCCTCTACAGCAGTTGATGCCACATCCGTCCTTTTAAAACTGATTCTAATGATGCAATATAGAGCCTCTCCTATCCTCAAGCAGCATAAGCAAGCCTCATAAACAGAAGGATACTCGGCAAACCAAATAGTAGACCCCTCAAAAGTCAGAGCAGATTATGTGAACTTTTACACTGTGCTGGTAATGCGAGTACGCCCTTCAGCAAGACACATTCATAATAACGTGTTTTTGATGGCCGGAGCCTTCTGCTCAGCAAGGCCCAAAAGGAAAAGCGCGGCCACCGCTGTAAAAAAGTTTTTGCAGATGGCTGGAACTGACAATTCCGCTAGATAGGAGCGGTGCCCCTAAAAACTGAAGACGTCGGTAGGCTTTGTAGCGGATAAAGTGCTACTACACCTTTTGGAGAAGGCCGACATCCCACCGTCAAGCAGCCATTGAGAAACTGTGGATAATGTCTATGCCCCACCATCTCTTGCATATTAGATAATCTCACCGAAGGGAGAAAAAAACTCGTGGCAGTTAGCACGAAGAACAACAGATCATCCGTTTGCATCAACAACTAACACAATTTTGGAAAATGACAAAAAAACGCACATTTGTACTTTCTGAGGGGCTCGCGCGCTTCGTCTAGCTTGCATCGACAGTCTCTCGGGCATATACCCGCCGCCCAATAGTTGCATATATTTAAACTTGAACTACGGCATTTCGTCGATGCACCGTAAAAACTCTTCTTCAGTTGTCGCCAGCGAGCTGCAGCTGATTGCACCGCTAGCCACATCCCTACCCCCAGCATACCGATGATTCTGATACGCTGCGTAAGCGAAGGGTGAACGCCGTATAGCATCAGCTATTTGGAGAGATACTGAGCCGTCTATACAACGAGAGCACCCTAGAGAACTGTCTGTTCCTTGCTCTTTCGACGAATCTTTCCAAGGCAGTTGGCGCGGCTTGGCGCACCGCAGGAAAGGCCTAAAGGTATCTTGGAAGGATGACTCAAATTCAAAAACTGGATCTGTCCTACCAAACCCTGACCGTCCCACAAAGCCGTACAGGGGTAGCCGATATTGTGCATAATCCCCTAAAGCGTATGCCCAAGTCTGCTCGCGCTCGTCTTGAAATCGGTCGAATATAAGCACGCGAAGAGCTGGATTGTTGCCATCTTTGGGGGAGACAGAAGGACTGGAGAGGAGAGCTGTTGGCAAATTAGGCTGACGAGGGTTGCAGCGTGGTCCTGCAGATGCTGCTGCATTCCATGGCTGCGTTCCGCTAGGCAGTAGCGTTGTGAGCGTTCCCTCATGCTGGTGACCAAATAACTGGGCCAAAACTACATCTGAATACGCTGAAACGAGGTCCCTGTACCTGCGAGACGAAAAAGAAGCAAAAGCTGCATTACCTTCTGCAGATTTGTCAGTAGGTGGTCCCTCGTAATAACAATGCAGTGGAGCAGCAAGTAGTTCCTTTCTGACCTTGAGGTATATTGAGGTTCCCAATTGTCCCGAAAAAAAGCCCGCGCATCGAGCTTCACTGTTAGCGCCGGCATTATATGACCACAGATCAAAACCTGAGTACCAATCACACGCATTACCATTTCTTGCCAGTGCTGCTAGAGCCTACATTCTACCGAGGTAGTTCAAAAGCCAAAACACGTGGAAAGGTTCTGATACAGCTATGGCCCCTTCAAAGTTTGTTTTCCTCTAATAAACTGTTGACCATGCCTGTTGTCCAAGGCGACGAGCAGAATGGAGCTCTTTCTCCAACCAGGCGAACTGTCCTGCTGGAGCAAATCACCATACACGCCCCAGTTCTCTTGTATGTTCTCGTTTGTACCAGCTTGTTGGCATTCTGTGGCGCGAATGGAGCAGGGGAATGCGCGACGCTTTTACTAACCTGGGTCAGCTGTTTCTGCGTAATCCTCCAGCGCACTTCTCATGATCGGCACCCCTGCTGCCGAGGCATTCAGCCCGCTGCTGTTCTCTTCATCGAGCTGCACCAGAGCCCTTGCAGCCTTCCGCACTTTTACAGCATATAGGTTTGTGTTCAAGCATAGTACGCGCACCTGGGGAGCCGCTCTCAAATACGTTGAGTAATACATTCCTCGGAGGAAAGTCTGTAACACAGTAGGTAGGCGCAATGTAATACAACACATACAAATGCACAAAGAGTGAAATGCAGTCTTGTCTAGCATGCATTCTGCCCATCAGCCTCAGAACTTGAATTCGGGGTATTTATACCCGCATCGAGCGAGTAGCAGACAGATCAGTTTCATTATGAGTGCAGCTCAGATGGCGTACCTCGCGAGTTATTGAGTCCTGTGGTAGGGCTGGCCTCCATATATTGTACAGCATTTCCGCCCATTGCGTGCGATGTGGAGGGAAAACAGCTTGTGGTGGGAAATCGTGATTGCCCACGACCAGCAGTAATTGCATGGGTTCCGCTAGTTCCCCTGATCTGTTCTTCTGCGGTGGTGTGTTCGAGTTTTGGGGAAAGAACTCGAATAGTTTGTTGGTGACATGCTGTACAGCCGCTAACCTGCACTCGCAGGCCTTTGAAGCATTTCCCACAATGAGTTTGCAATTCAGCTAACATCGCACACAAAGAAATCATGATTTTTTCAGCACTGTACACAGTGACCTCAGGGCTCGCTTTAAAGGCTAAACTTCTTTCGCCCATGCGTGAGGATAGGGCTTATGAAAAAATGTGGGAAAAGAGCCTACACAAGCTTCTGATCATTCTTCTTTGGGGAATAAGCGTAGTCTCCTGTAAGTAAAATCGCTTGTATTGGCGGCAAGTGGTACTGTTCAGCTGCAGTCATGGCAGCTGGCGCCACATCAAGTAATCCAGCGGGACTTTCTCCTTCCCCTCCTGTGAAGTGGCTCCGGGCCACCAGGCCATACACGAATCTGAGAGATTCCTCAAGTAGTCGAGGCGTTGAAGGGGATCCCGCACGTCCAAGCCTCGGTTCGGTTTCGACGTGCAGCAGCCTGTCACTTGGAGTGCAGCCATTGATGTCTTGCTGGCCACTGCCGACTGTGGAATGCACACCGGGGAAACAGTGGGTCTGTAAGTGTATATCGGAGATCCACGCTACGGCTAGATGTCTGGGAAATTTTCCAGTGGCCTGCCCTGGAAAAGGTGCATCGCCGCTAACAGCTGCACGGCAGCTGGCAAACTCAGGGGAGAAGAACCAGGCCAAAAAGAGGTGCCCCAGCAGTGCCCAATTCATTTTTGCAACGGAAAGGAGCGTCGATTGTTCCCCACGGATTGTTTGGGCAAACGAGCAGCTGCTCGCGTCCTCCCAAGTCAAATATACAAGACAGCTAGATGCGCATCTGAATGGTAACACAACTCGTGGTATGCATGCATGGGATAGAGAAAAGCATGTGCGCTTTCAGACGTCATCAAAAGTATGATCGCCGCAGGATGAGTGACTACGGGATCCCGTTCCCGCAAAAGAAACGAGTGGCGTTTGCATCCGCTCCGAAACGCCAGAGCTCCACCATTACACTCGACATATCAACTTACTATCTACTCTTGCGTATTAAAAAGTTTAGAAATAGTCAAAGACGGCTAATTCGTCTCAGGTCTGTGAGGAAGCTACAGTGCAAGCACCGCTCGACTGTCCCAAGTGCGCGTTGGAATCGTAGGTGTTCTCGTGCAACAGTCCCACCTACTCTACAACTAATTGAAGTCAATGCGTGGTTAACGCTTAGGTACAGAAATTATTTCAAATAATTCAAACATAATAAGGAGCAATTCAGGGCTAGCACGTGTTTCTAACACTTTGTGAGAGTTCAGTCTCGACGAACTGTGTGCACTGGAGAGAGGTTCCCAGTGGCATTCTCCCGTCTGCGTCAACTTATGTGGAACTTCTTCCTTCACGTTTACATTTGATTGGCAAATTCGGCGTTTCAAGATGCCAGTTTCTCTGGCTGGGATGAAGTTCGAGATATGCCAGGTGGGGATGTTTTTACATACTTCTGGCGCTTATTCCCATAGCACGTGGCTCCGATTCGAATATACATTGATTTTAGTATTTAAGCATAAGGATCAGACGGTTCTGTGTGTTATCTTCTCCGGCGACTCATTTTTTTCCCTACTGCACTTGCCAGAACGACTACTGCCAGGCTCCAGTGTACCCGTTGCCCACATCTCAGCACGTGAGATTTCACAGCACAAAAACCCATTAAAAATCGGAAATTTTGGGGAAGCTTGGTGGGCTCGGGTAATTAAACAGTTGGGTCCTTTGCAACGACAGACAAAGCTACAGCCAACACTAAACAGAGCCAACTCTGCATGCGCCAAACGCTTTTTGGTGTAACTAGCTCTCCGACGCTAGAACACATGCCAGCTGGCGTGTGCTCAACATCTTAAATCTGAAGTAAATTGCAGCGTCGTTGCTCTGGCGCAGCATATGGCAACGAGGTAAACACCCCTTGGAAAGAAGTTCCAGTGAAATTCTCAAGATTGGTTCTTTAAGTTCGGAAGCTTTGCAAATACCGCCTCAGTAGAACGTGGGTGACGTAGGTGCTTTGCTGCTCGTCCAAAAACGCTAAAAGCACGTATCCAGTTTTCGTCTGGAGAGAACTCACGGGTGTTTCATTCGCCAAAGACCATTAAATATTTCTTGACGTTAAATACAGCTAGTACTAGAAGCTTTATTGGGGCTTTGGTAGCGTGTACACACAAATTTGTGATGCTTCAGTCAAATAATCCTCTTTTGGTGGTGCCACGCCTTCTGGAGAGAAAACCGCGAAATACTTCGTTTGTTCACTGGCATAAGCACACACAACAAAGCAAGTTGTTAGGTTGCAATGAACTTGACCATTCAGGAGCCTAAACAGAGTTTTAGAGCCCCATGACTTGTTGCATTTTATCTCCTTGCATCTGCACTTGAGAGCGTCTTTCACATGCTGCACAGCTCATCAATTTTCGATCTTGCCAAGTCTAAGAAGTGCGCAAGTGCTCATCTTTCGAGACGGTTTGTCAGGTGCAAGGGCTGCCCCTTCCACATTCCGCCGCAAGCCTGCCGAGTTGTACGAACCCGTTGGCGCTTAGTCTGTGACTGGGGACTGCCGGAATATCAGACGTAGCTGAAATCTTTCAGGCTGTTGGCGAATTTGTTGTGAAAATAGTCGACTGACTTCGTTATATGGTTCACTGTAAACTTCTGCACGGATTCAATAGCCTATAAACTATGTTCGTCTTCGTTTCGCGGCCGAGCACATCAAAGGAAACCTTGAGAAACATGGGATATTCCCTTGTTCCCGATGCATATTTTCCGGGTGTGTCGTCCCAAGGAGTTGGCCAGACCAGTGTCGACCCAACTCACAGGTGATGCTGGACGTCATAGGGAGAATAGAGCCGTCACGAGTTGTTTTCATGAGAAGAAAGTAGCAGAGGTATTCAATCATAAGAGCAATTTATCATCCTCAATGCTGTTTCAGTTCGTCCAATGCAGCAATACAAGGACACATGGGATTGGACACAAGCTTTGCAACTCTACAGATACTCTGTTTGGCATTCACTGTCTTTTGAGATGTCCCTGCCTTCTCCCCTTCGTAAGATGTGCATGATAGGTGAGTCTCTACACTGAATACTATTTCGACTGTTTTCTGTGGCCAGTGCTGCAATTCGCCCCATGCTCTGCCGGCGTTTGAAGAAATGGTTCAAGACATTTTGTCCGCCGAAGCATTATGTCACATCCACAGCCCGGATATTTGGAAGCTCAGCTACTCGGGAACACTAAAGCCAAAAGCTTGCATCAATTGACAATGAGCGCGTCTTAGCTCGTATCTATTGTGCATTCGTAGCGAGCGCTGCGTGTCCATGTGCACACAGGCGCTTTAGTGTATTGCCCTCGCAAGTTCGGCCCGCTTATTTTGTGAGAGTTAAGAATTGCGTGATCACCACATTGAGGTCGAAAACTCAGTGCATCATTTTTCAGGACGGCTGAGGTCAGTGACTGGTACACGAGACATTGAAGCTCCCAAGCCTTCGGCACGCTTGGAAACAGAGTTGGTGAAAACGTCCGATAGAACAGAGTGTTCAGTCGCAAATGGAATTTTGTAGTATTTGAAATAACATAAAGGCCGACATTACGTATGTAAAGAGCTGAACTAGCGACAGAGGCACCAGAATAAGACCCCGTAGTTTTAACCGCTGGCTGCTGGAGGCGTTGTGGAGACACGAGGGAGGCAACGATGACGGGGCCTTGATCGGATGCAGTCGCCTGCTAGTCCAATAGCCCAAATAATGTTTGCTTTTTAAATCGTTTTTTATTACCAGAATAGCTGCGCGGCGTCCCCTTACCTCTGAGGCTCATTAAGGTCACCTCAACAGGAGACATTAACTTCTAGCTTTGGTGCAACGCAGGCACATTAGCATATCACGAAGTTTCTCCTAATTTTGAGAGTATACGCTTTATTGAAAGTATTGAAGTAGTCTCTTCTTACAGCTTAAGCATTCGACCGCAACAGTTTTGCTCATTCCGAGTTCAGCTGTTTTCAGCTGGACGTACTGGCGCTTGACGAGCTCGGTTCCTCATTATTTCGGCTTGTGTGCGCATTTGTTTTTTGAGTGGCCTTCTGTAAACTCACGAACTTGTACTAAAGATGAAAATCGAAGAAGTCACGTCACTGGAGCACGCGCAGCGCGTGGCTTCCCACAGTCACATCAAGGGCCTCGGGCTCTTACCTGACGGGTCGGCCAAAGACACCCATATGGGAATGGTGAGCAGTGTCACCCCATGGGAGTCGACACGTGTCTATACTGCCACCTATCCTCGCCCGTTTCCCGCCAAAAGGAATACTGATGTGAATTCGCCTTAACAGAATGTGCTACTCACTTCATCAGCAGCAGGCGACAGTGGCAGAAGACTAAAAAACCCGTCTTGGTATTAGGGTCACATGACGCTTCTCTGCGGGCAAAAAGTACTTATGCCGGTATTTTCCTGCAGCACATGAATGTTTTCTGTTAAGGTGGGGCAACACCAAGCACGTGAAGCTGCTGGTCTCATCGTGGAACTCATTAGAAGCAAACGCATGGCAGGGAAGGCTCTGCTGATTGCTGGTCAGTTCATTAAGGCACAATTCACTGCATTCGTCTTGGTCGTCCCTCTTGGTTGTGGCGTTTAAGCTGGTGTTAGTTTCCCAGCCGCTAACCGTCACAGGCATGTGGTGGAGGGGCACCGTTACATACAGGCCGCAGCACAACGAAGTTGTTATGTGGGTTCAGGCCCTCCGGGCACTGGTAAAACTGCAATTGCCATGGCAATCGCGCAGGAGCTTGGAAGCAAAGTGCCATTTTGCCCCATGGTTGCGAGCGAGGTCTGTCACTGTAGTGCAACTTGGAAACCCAAGCCTTCCTTTTAGCAGCCATCTTTTTCAGTAGCGTGGACACTCCCTGAATAATCAGCTTAGGGAGAGCCTTTCATATGGCTGGCTTTTTCCTCTTAGCTGTCTACACTCTTTGGAGTTTCTTGTTCGGTATGGTTGGGCCCTAGGTGTACTCAAGTGAAGTGAAAAAGACAGAAGTACTTATGGAGAACTTCCGCAGGGCCATTGGCATAAAAATTAAAGAAGTGAAGGAGGTGTTTGAAGGCCAAGTCGTCAGCTTGGTAAGTATATCAGTTTCGTACTCCGTCTTCAAACAGGTTATTTCTGGTTGATGAAGCAGCAGCCAGTTGCAATGAAAGGCACTAAGGTGCCTTGCTCAATTTGTCCTCAAATTTAGAAGGTTTATTGCCGGTTGAGTGAAGCATTAAGGGTCTCTGCTCAAGTTGGTTTTGCAGACGGATGAGCCGTGTGACGCTCTGACAGCAAGCGAAAACTCATCACGCAGCGACCCTAGCGAGGAGGCTCCTTGCCCCCCTGTTCGAATTACTCTGAAGACAAGCAAAGGGTCGAAGGCTTTGCGACTTCAAGCCTCCATCAACAAGGGTTAGCACGGGAACCTTCTATATTTGCAATGTCAGTAAAAACCCGTAGCTCTGGCTGTCTGGCCACTGTGCGATGTTTCAAGGTTTGCTATGCGCATTCAGAGCTGAGAAAGGAGAAAGTTGCAGTGGGGGACATCATTTACATTGAAGCCGCCACAGGTCAGGTGCGGCGAGTGGGTCGGAGTGAAGAATTTGCTGGCCAGTTTGACCTCGAGGCAGACAAGTACATACCTGTTCCCAAAGGAGATGTTCACAAGAAGAAGGAGGTTATTCAGGTAATAGCTTTACTGGCTAGACGGTGTACTTTCACATAGTCCACAGTAACGTTGTGCCGCAAAAAGCAGAAATACAGAGGAAGCAAATCAAAATTTTGTCCTGAAATTTTCTCCTACGTCGATACTTGTGTTTTCTGCGTCTAATGTGGAATCATCAGGACGTTACTCTTCACGACTTGGATGCCGCGAACGCGAAACCTAATGGCGGCGCTCCCCTTGCATCTTTGCTTGGGCACTTTTCGAAGCCACGAAAGACGGAGATTACTGAAAAGCTCAGGCAGGAAATAAACAAAGTTGTCAACAAATATATTGACCAAGGAGTAGCTGAACTTGTGCCTGGTGTCTTGTTCATTGACGAGGTACGTAGCATCGATAAGCTGACGCTGATTTACCTCACAGAGCCATCGTATTAGCACCGCTGATGGATTCCCGCATGAAGGGATGCCGCGCATTACGCGAAGCATAGCAAGAGCCTGGAGCCTGTAGTCGAATTTGCAGGCGAAGCCCACGTGCTGAATGCCGTCGACTTCAGCAGCGAAAGAGGATATAAGCGCTGCGGTGCTTCCCGTAATAGAAAATGTCTTTGCTATGTGCGGGAGGGGTGCAGGTTCACATGCTCGACGTCGAGTGCTTCACCTACTTGAACCGTGCCCTTGAAAGTCCCCTCTCTCCTGTTGTTGTTGTTGCTACAAATCGAGGCGTTTGCACGATTAGGGGTACAGACGTTCTGAGTTCTCACGGAGTTCCAGTGGACCTATTGGACCGCATGCTTATTGTTCGCACACAACAGTACGCCAAGGAAGAAATTAGAAAGGTCAGTAAGGATATCGTTTCTGAATACTACTCTTTGACATGCGAAGTTGACCGTGCAGAGGAACACGGGTCTCTGGGGCACAGCAGCAGCTAAAGACATTGTCGTTCTCATTCTGACTTGCGACTGCTGACAGGTGCTCGAAATTCGCTGCGAAGCAGAAGGACTTTCTCTGACGCCTGAGGCTGCGGATATGTTGGCGTCTGTGGGTGTCCGCACATCTCTGCGCTATGCAGTCCATCTTCTGACTCCAGCTGCCATTCTAGCAAAAGCTGATATAACTGATTATGACTGTGATAATGCAGAGTTAGAGGAACCAAGTATTCAGCTACGGCATGTGCAGCAAATCGATAGTTTGTTTCAGGACGCCAAAACGTCCTCGAAACGGCTTGCAAGGGAAGCAGATTTCTTTATCCAATAAACAAAAAATGAGGGCTACATCCCTAACCTCAGTGGCTGTTAAGCTTCGCAGAAGACCTACAAATTCTTGGAGGCCGCCTGTCGGCTGACAAAGACGCAGAGTAACTTAATAGCATGCACTGATTTGGCAATTAAGCATTTGCTTGGTATTGTGAGAGGAGACACTAAATGCATCCGCAACTGGACTATGCCGCTCTTTCTTTCCAACTTAAAAAATTATTTGCGCGTAGTTCCTTGCCGCCCCCTTCACACACTGCCAGGCGCGAAGCGATGGCAGTCCACACAATTTAAAAACTATTAGGAAGTGAAGTTTGTCACCCTCCGACAATGGTCCCACTTGGATGCGGGGTTTCCGTTTCACACGATTAACAGTAAGATCTGCGGTGGAGTGCAGTTCCCTCTACTTTGGACCTTCCATTCATGCGCGCGCTGACGAGCATTCCAAGCTAGTTCATCCCAGCCCGTCAGCCTTCAGGTCCAAGTTATGGTTTGGGGCTAAAACTGGATCCTCGCACTCCAGTGCGTTTTGTCTGCAGCTGATGGGCAGCAGACTTCTGCAGATGTAGCAGAAGAGATGGGCTCTTCACTTTGACGAGAGCTCCAATGTCGTGTAATCTTGCCTGGAAAACAGTGCCGCATGTTCGCAAGCATTTATGCCGTCTGTCTTTTGCTCTGTGTAAGATAATGCAGCGACTAAACGATCGAAAAGCGCTCACATGCATAAGAGCAAGCTTCGACTTGAGGGCGTTGTAGCGAAATGACATTTGCTGCCTAATCACCTCCTCAGAGCTTTGGAGGAAGTCGCAAGACAAAAGCTCAATGAATTTGTACTCCATGTTCTGCGTAGAAAGACAGCAACAGCCCAGTAGCCTATCAATGATGAAAAGCCGAAAAGAATAGTGTGGCGCTACGCGACAAACTCACGGCCCTGAGTAAACTCAGTTGTTAAACGGCTACCAAATATACCTGAATAAAGTCAAGACGTCCTTTTCCCGTAGTTTCCATTACAAATACCGCGAGAAAACTGCAGACCAGTCCGCAAAGCAAGCAGCTCATGTGAGTAATTGTTAGCACTCAATCTTTGGAGGTGCAGAAATACAAATGGCTCTGCCCACATGCACGAGTGCATCCAATACAAATAAATGCTTTAGCTGACTTCGTGACTGCCACTCTGAAGGTATATGCCTATACCGTCGAACCCAAAGGAGAAAGTTAATACTACAGAAAGCTATAATGGCCGATTCTTAGAGCACAGTGAAGTCTCCCTGCTGTACCTGTGGGGCTCTCTAATGCATGAGTTGAGCATCTTCATCAGCACTTGCGAATAATCCGCGAATTCAATCATCAGCTTCTGGCTTTGCTGCATCTGGCGAAATGACTTCTCATCTGCCCTAGTGCGCACAAATAACAAAAAGGCTTAGCAGTGGAAGTGTTCATGCATCGTAGTTCCGTACAAGTCGAAAGCTAATGAATGAAATCGCTTAGGGTGAGGCGTATCCGCTGAACTATATGGCCCTGAGTACAGTGCTTCGTGCGTGCATACACGTGAGTGTAGTGGAAAAATAGGTCATTCTCGCTGGATGCTTCGATTCGAACTTCCCGAGGGTGCGCTTCTTCTCCCTGAGAAGGAACCACAAACAAAATATGGAAATCGTCGGGAAACACACCGAGACATTGAAAGCGCAAGGCTTTGTGGGAGCCCAATGAACTGACCAAAATTAAAACTTTCACCCTGATAGGCTCGAGCCTGCCCACGTCTTGGGGAGCTTTTGTCCCCTCCTGCATCCGAA
Source organism: Eimeria necatrix (assembly GCF_000499385.1). Lineage (NCBI taxonomy): Eukaryota > Apicomplexa > Conoidasida > Eucoccidiorida > Eimeriidae > Eimeria > Eimeria necatrix. The sequence goes on along the minus strand of NW_013654802.1, from coordinate 87,542 downwards.
GCTCACATGGGACCTCCCTCTCGTATAAGAGAATGTGACCGTCAGCTGTTAGCATCACAAGCACGCACAAAAGCAAGGGCTCAACAAATTTGCCTCTGTACTTCGTGTCTCAGCAGACGAGAACGCCTTATGTTACTCCCAAGTTAAGGCTAACAGTGGTGGAAGGCCGCAATCACGTTTGGATGCTTCTACAGTGACACTTGCAGCGAGACTGTTAGCCAGCAAGTTGCACAGGTAGCCACAAGGACCAAGTACGGCACAAGATGACACAGATAAGATAAGGGGCTTGCCGAGAGAAGGGTCCATTTCATCGATGGCGGAGAAGTCGAAGTGAGTCAAAAACGCGGCGGAGTCCGTAGGAGGGAGCATCCCGTCAAACGCGCAGGCCGCATCAGCTGACGCGCGGTTGGCCATCTTCGCTCAGCCTCTTGGGACACCAGTGAAAGATCTAATTCACATCAATTTACAAGTAATAAGTACACTAGAAAAGGAACTGTGTTTGGTCAAATCAGCGACTGTATTCCTCGGCGCTCACAGTCGCTAGACTCGCGCTCGGCTCACGATTCACATTCACTCTCGAGAGTCACAAGCCGCTTCTTTGTGTACAGCAGTCAATTTAGAAAAGAAAAGACAAAAATCCTTCGTTCGTTTCGTGTGCGGCTCTGTACTTATTGGATTGGGCCTGTGGCAGCCGCATGCCTCACGGCTTGAGCCGGAGAGGGCCTACGGCCGTGCTTCGTCAGAGGCCCGCGGAGGCCGAAACTCACAGTTCCCGCCAGAGACATAATGAAGACAGCATACATCTGGCTTTCTTTATGTAAATTTAGGTGAAGAAAGGTTCAGTGAGTCGTATCTCGCATCACATTAACAATGGTTTGGACCTTGCGGTGCTCGTCCAGCCATACGGCAGAGAGTGCCCGCTTCCAGTCCTAGGGTGTCCCCATGGGAACTTTAGCCAAACCATGAAACAGCCAGCCTATGTTGTGAACCTGTAAAGAAAATGTTGTTTCTCGCCGTAGCATTGGCAACGAAGTAGCACTAACCTCCTTACGCCACCCAGACGAACGCTGCTGAACAGATATACAGGGAGGCCAACGAGTTCCCTCACTACCTATTTTCTGGCTTAGCAGCTCCCCAAATATTGCAATTCACTCCGCTGCATACACACATGATGCACTGGAGACATGCTGGTCTTCACGTCGTTACACCGCCCTCCCCTGCTCTCCGTTCTGTCGTTCGCTAAAATGAAACTACTTCCACCAGAAACGTCTCAATCATTTGTTCTCCAATTAACTGGAGAGGCGGCGCACAAGTAAATAATTACCCCGATGGAAGACAACCTGAATGCCACCAGCGCTAGGCCGAAAGTTTCCCAACAAGCAACTCTTCAAAAACTCCCCTATTTCAAATCTGCATCATCGGTTCACTACCTATACTCCCGAGTTTGCTTTAAGGATCCTTCCTCTCCACGGAAGTTCAATCTGAACTAGTGGCGTCGCAGCACAAAATTAAGCAATTGCTCCCGGCAAAAAGTAGCCTAATAATTCAAAACGTAGCGTCCAACTAACTTGGTGTTGAACGAACTCGTCGAACAAACAAAAATTCATCTAATCTACCTACCCGCACAGTCAAGGGTCTGCACGGTCTTCTTTGCAGACGCTCTATAGACTCCGGCACGCCAGGGCAGCAGTGCACTACGCAGCCGTATGCCGTTTCTGCTTTGCACCACTTCTTGCGCGCCTAAAGAAGGCCAATGCAGAGTATGTAGTACAATAAGACACGCAAAAAAAGCCACACAGTGTACGTATATCCGCTGAAAACTGCCTGTCGCCTGCCGGCAATCCAATGATGCCTTTCAGCGCTAAGCTCAAACCACATACGGTACCACGCCCACTGAACTCGGAATCGCACACCACATGAGTAACACAAATCCCATGGCTGCTAAATGAGGCAATTAGAAGAATCTTGCACCAGATCCAAGGCGACCTAGCAGTTTATCCATGATTCCCCCTTGGCCTTGTGCCCGCAGAGCTGCTTTCCGTTCCTTCTCAGCCTTGAGCTTTTCACTCATTTCAGCGTTAACTTCTGTGGGTGCTATCATGCCACCCATGAAACGCGATTGCGCTGCAGAATCGGCACAACACAGATTCAAATTCCCCTACAGTGATTCACTCCACACAATGCGTTTCAAGGACGTTTCTCCATGCGAATTAATCACTCCCCAAAGTCACAACAAAACGAGCCTATATCAATACTAAAGCTTAAAAAAGTAAAATAACACGAATAGCAGTTTCCTTTAACCTCCGGGAATTCGATACTGACTAACTTGGGCTCCAGTCAGGCAAACAGACAACGGGAAGGGGAAAAAACCACTATATGTAATAATCTCTGAGTCTTACACCAGCAGCCACAACAGCCCTACGGCACTTTGCACACTTATCAACAGCTACAGCCTTACCAAATAGCGCAGAGTTGGCGCTGAAGAAAGAAAAGCCGCCGCTGCCATTGCTGGACATGTGCTCTCCATTGCTCTTCTGTTCCTGCCCAGTTCCTTCCCAGTTGCCTCTCAGCTCTTCATCCAGATAGCCGTTGTCGTACTGCTCTTGTTCCATCGATGTAGGCGATGGCTGCGCCTCTGCTGCGCTGGCTGTAGTGCCTTCGCCTGTCGTATCACTTGGCCCCTCCTTAGACGCGTCGCTGTCCCTCCGTGGGGCTTTCTGCAACAACTCTGAGTTAAGCAAAAGAGTTAGAGGGCCCATAGCGGCGCGCAGCTCCCTTAGCTGCTGTTGCAGCCGCTGTGCCCTGCGAGAAAGTCTAATGTTCACTACCGCGACTCCGTCCCCCTCTTCGCTCGGCTGCCTCTGTTCTGTCTTTTTCGCCGCTGCGTCTGAGCCTATCGCCGCGGCCTGCCGCAACAAACTGGCCGAATTGAGAGTGACAGTAGCACTTGAAACACCCCACACGCGCACAAGCCGCAGCTGCAGATCGCGTTGCAGTAGCTCCAGGACCCGTTGTCCCTGTTGTTCCTGCTGCTGTTGCTGAGGATGTTCTGTTTGCTGTTGCTGCTGCTGTGCTGTAAAGTTAAGAAGACTGCGGTTAGAGGGGCAACGCAACAAACCCCTAAGGCCTAATACCACAGAGAATAGATCTAGAGATTCAAGTGGCTCAGCGTCGCCTTCAGCTTCTGTCTGCTGCTGCTGCTTCTCCTCCTGGCCCTTCTGGACCTGCTGTTCCTCACCTTGTTTTAACAGAGCCAGAGATGCGGCGCAACACTCTCTAACAACAACATCGCTGCTGTTCACGTGTTGCTCCAGAGCGCCAAGCATGTCATTCAACTCAGGTGATTGCAGGAGCAGCTGCCTGTGTTGCTGCAGCAACAGCCGCAGGGACCCTGCTGCCTGGTGCTGCACCCCACGATCTGGATGTTCGAGAAAGTAACAAATCCCCAGTGCCATGCGAGGGATCTTCGCCCTGACTGCCGGAGAGGGGCGCGGCTCGGCAGCAAGCCTCTGCAGCTGGTGTACAATCATCAGCGCGTCCATCTTCAGAAATACTCTTCAACCCTTTGTTGCCGAGGTCACCCTGAAACACTGTAGCCAAAGTCGCTGCCGCTATTGAAATTTGCTCTCGAATGATGACAGAATTCCAGAAGTCTTGCAGATGCTGGGGGTGACGACGCTAAAGCTCGAAACCCAGAGGGCTTACGAAGCTTTTAGATGCGCATTTGACGCAGCGAATTGCAGTAAAATATGTGCGTCTTTTGCCAATAAGGATGATGGGACAGCAGAACACCAACAGCCCGCCAGTGTCCCAGGGGGTCATTGCGGGCGTCCCCGCCTTCCTCCTCTTCAGGCAGTTCTGAAGGCCAAATGCTTGAGTTCGAAGACATGCAATTGAAAGGAACCGAGGAAGTCGAGGTCCACGAGGATTACCACGTGGTACCTCATGGGCCTTCCGGTGGCGTAGTGTTCCGCATGCACAGACGCTGCTCATCGCACTGTTGCGGCAGCCACTCATAAACACGCTTGCAAATCTGTAGTTTCCCCTCCAAGGAAAAGTACTTAAAATAACTTAAATAAAGACGTGCAAACACAAATTTGCGTCGAGACAGAGCTGGTCCTGCACAGAATCTGGTATGTGCAACGACCTAGCGTGGGTGTCTGCTTATGCCAGAACTGAAACTCAAGAAAATAGGACACTTGTCAAGACGCGTTCACAAATAACAAGCCACCTGCTTCACAATGTAACGTGCATCCGTAATGGGTACCCCTATTTGGGCCCGGATGGAACTCGGCGCAGTACACGTAGTTCTGGCTGCCCCGGAGCAAAACAGTGCAGATTCAGTGTGCGTCGAAGATTTTCAATGCATCTTTTTTTGATGGGGTGAGCGTTCGGCTGTGTGGGGCCGCAAGCGAGCTATAACACTACGACGTGGACGCAGCCTTCTTCTGTTGCACTTCAAAGTATGCGACGTTGCTGCCGCCCCCAACGTAGCCGTTTTCTACTACCTTCATTAAGTAGCTAACTAAAGCACTTGATCATCCCCCTACAGGGTTTTTATTCGAAAGACGGGAAGAGCATGCACTGAGCTTGAAAAGCATACACCGAGAGTGGCGTTACAGAGCCTCAACCCGCACATTGAACTTTGGGGCAAATATGGTCGGCAACTTCCACCTAGGCACCTTGGCTCAACTAAAAACAGAAGCAGTGCGCTCTGTTTGCCTGAAAATGAGCCCGACGATCACACAGTGCGTCTGTGGTACGTGGGGCTGCTCCCGGTGCCGTCACCACTTCTGTTTGCACAGAGACTAGGCACGAGGAACACTGAAGCTCCAGGAGCTAAGACCCAAAAGCCAATGTTGAGTTCTATGCCGACCCAGTCAGCCGGGCTGCTGCAGTCGCGGCTGCCTGCCACGTCTGCAGGGGCTTCCGCGTTGCGCGTCACTTGAGTCAGTGGGCCTCGATAACCGACCTTTTCGGCTCCCGCTGAAGCCCACTATCACTTTCCTGAGACAAAGCAGCAACGAAAATACATAAAATGCAGTAGCAATGCGTGCTTCAAACTGTCCAGCTCTAACTTATGAACAAAACATTTCCCCTGTATCGCTGCTGGCTGACCTGAAATTTCGACTTCTTGCTCTCGGCGAAATCAGTTATCGTAGGCACCTACAGAAACCGCAACATCCATGTAATGCAGGTGTATTTTTTTATCTGCCTTTGGGGACAAAAGAAGCAGCAAAAGCAACACAAAGGGCGTCACAGCTCACCGCAGTTTTGATTTGCTGGTATAGTAGCAGAGCTAGACTGTGGGGGTCCATCATGTCCACCCTAAGAGCTGTGTATCTCATTCGCTGCTCCCCATTATAGTTGTCAAACTCTGCCTTGACAAGTACGCGGAAGGAATTCTGCACAAAAAGAGTAGAGCGAGTACTTTGCAGCGCCAGCTGAGAGCGGGGCTCGGTGTTTCTTGATAACGCATTAGGTATCGCTCCCACTAATGAGCAATCTGTAGAAATTTAATGCGTGCGAGTTCCCTGTGTATGGCTTCTAGGATATATTGAACAGTCTGTAAAGATTTAACGCGTGTGAGTCTCCTGTGTATGACCTTTAGGATCGACTGCCAGTCGAAGAAAATCTCTTTTTTCTCTGCACTCCAGCCCCGCACTTCCGATGCAGGAGAGCCAAGCAGCGATTGCCCTAAAAGTCACAACCAAATTCCAGAAGCAGAGATAACTCGATTGAGTCCAGGCGACCACAAAAGCTATGCCGGCCACGTGAACACAAATAAAAGTGCTCATTCGGCTGAACGACGAAAACAAGGTGTAGTGTATCAGTTGCACAGTACCCATGTCTGCGAAGCATCTGCAGCTCAAGGAGCCTGTGGCGTCTATGAACGAAGCGAGTAGCATGTACCGCCAATCAGGAGTTACCTGCAACAAACATGAACAATTGACACTCGCAAGTCGCGATGTTGTCTCAATCATTGTGCATCCAGTACTCGTTGCCATAATAAAACAGACCACAACTCGAGCCAAGCTATGATGGGCGGCGGCCTACGTGGCTAGTGTTGCAAGGATAGCACGAGTATTCATTCGCAGCGTCCTCATGCAGTTTCTTGCGACAGGTGGGGCAGGCAGCATAGGCATAAATGTCCTGCTGCGGTTGCTGTGACTGCTGTTGTTGTTGCCTTGGCTTCCAGTATATCCTGCGGACTTGGGCTATAAAGGCATAGGTCCCAGGCTGCGGCGAAACGGGCGCAGCAGGAAATATACAAGTGCAGGGACAGAACAAAAGGTAACGCAGGAAACGAAAGGCATCAACTGGGCTAAAGTAGCGACACGGCTCAGGAAACAACGAGCATATTACCTCATTTTTGTCCTTGATATCTTTGATACTCATTTCCTGCACGGGCTTTCGCTCGTTCGACGCTCCCTCACTAGGTGGGCCTCCTCGAGACATGTTGTGAAACGAAAGGCTGCTGCCTGTCTGAACAGCACACCAATAGCACTACAAGCTGACACGCTCACATTCAGGGTTCCAATACGCCATAAAGCACTCAATGAGCCGCCGTCGGACCATATTTATTCAACAAAAGCAAGTGTATCGGCAGTGGCATCTATGGCTTACGGTGGTATACCACTGCAGCATTTCCGCTGCGCTCTCTTCTTCCTCAGACGAAAGAAGTCCTGCGCCCGCCTTTATTATTTGGGAAGACTTCGTGGTGCTGGCACTCCTTGCGCCTCGCCAGTCCCTTATGTTAAGGCCCGTAAGTCCGTATACTTGGGGTAGGGGTGCTGACTCAGTTATGGAGTCAACCTATGGAGGAATCGTAGCTCAGAAGAAAAGTTAGGGATATAGTTTCCCAAATTCAGGACTGGCTACAGTGACAACATTTGGAGTAACAAAGACATCAGCTGCTGACTAGTTAAGACTCAACTGACCAAAAGCTGGCGTGTGGAAGAAACGGGTTGCATTGAGAGCTCACCTGCTCACCCCACAAGCTGACTTCCATTTCCACTTGCGACTTGTCGCGGACCTTCAGCACGCGGCGCTTAAGCTCTTCGCCGCTGCTTCTTGCTGTGACAGAAGATATTGGCTGCATGCACACACCCAAATCCCCCAACAACCATTAAGTCACGTAGATTCTGAGTTGAAGCATTACTGAAAAGCAGTTGTTTCAGCTCGTACGCATGCAAGTGGGACCCTCCATAGCCCCTTTTGTTGCACGTACAAGGTGTTCATTTTACATACCTGAACTTCAACGACCACGGCCAGCACATCCGTGGGAAATGGGCACTCTCTTGTAGAGTTGAAGATGTTCCGTAGGGGCATTGTACATAAGCTGCACACATAGCCCAAAGCTTAAGGCTCTGGCCCACTCTGCCCCACTCAGAGTGAACGCCCGAAAGGGCACTGTCCGAAGCCGTATGAAAAGCGATGCTCTCTGAATGCGTGAATTCCGCAGTTGGCTTTTTTATTCTAAATACAATGTGCATGCCCCACTAATTACCTCCTTTTTGCATGGATTGACCCATCATCTTCTGCTGGCTTAATGTCTGAATCGGCTGAGAATGACAACTCATAGTTGTTGCTCAGCGTCGAGAAGCGCTTGTTAGCTACGTTGACCCTACCACGAGAGAAACAGTAAACCTGCGGCTCACAGCACAGGCGAACACTCGGGGATGCACCTCCAGGGCAAGTGCAACGGCAAATCAGCACGAAACTTGTAATGATTTTGACGACTTCTAAATCCGGAGAGACAGCTGCAATTCCTGCCTGACATTTCCTTTTTCAAGAGCTCCATGCCACTTCTCCGCGGCGTCTCCCCAAAACTTTGCTCGGATTAGGTCCCCCTAAAACGCATGAGCCCTTGAGACAATGATAGAGTTATGCGCATCTACGGCCAGAAAACGCATACATTCTGCTGGGACTGTGTATACACTGCTTACCGCGGAGTCTGTGATGTCAACATGGAAAAATCTGCTGTTGTTTTTTGTGGTCTGCAGCGGGCTTTTGTCAACAACTCGAGCCTTGATCTGCCACCGATGTACATAGGGGTTGAGGGAGCTGATGCTCAAGTACCTCCTGAGCGCGCAGAATGGGCAGAGAAACTGAGAGTATCAACCATGGGTAGGAGCAGGGATATTCAGCAGTAATGCTGATAATACTGCTGCATGATACCCTTACTCGCTGGGTCCACTGGAGGAGACAGCCGAGTCTAGCATTTTAGATGTGGGCTGTTGATGTATGGAGTTCTTCCAGATTAGGCTCTTTCTCTTGTGTACGTAAGAATGAGATATATCGGCTTCTGCAGAAACAGGAGCTTCTGGGGGGAAAACTGCCTAACAAGCAGAAACGAGCGGGTGGTGAAATGTACACGCACTCCGGCCGAAACACCGATGTTCCCGTGGTACAGAAGAAGCAAGCTGCCAACCATAAAAAAGAAGAATTAATCTTTAATGGAAGAAAGTCAAATATCCTCAGCAGGACACGGAGAGCCGCGGTAGATTCGTGGCCACTACCATGCCACCCAACCACCTCGGCTACAGAAGACAAAGCCTTCCCAGCAACAAGAGAAATATGTTGGCTCTAGCTCTATGCGTATGAACACTGGCATTAAGACCTTTTTAATTTATAAATGGGCCACTTCTGTCCTGCTATTTCTGGGGAAACGCTCCTTAGAGTGTGGTGCGGGGTAGACATCGGGGGCGATGGTGGGTGGTACTGGCCAATCGAAGGGCAGCACGCCAGACTAGCCCTTCCATCCCATAATAATTCACTGTCATAAAAAAGGAAATTGAGCGTTCAGATCTACGAAAAGAATCCTTGCAGGCTTCTTCAACGAATCCTACAGTTTCAACATGGTAGGGTCTGTGCCAAATCTTACGACTGAGGAATGAGCAAATTGAAGTGACTGGCATAGTTAATGTACATGTGATATTATTATGGAGGACTTCGAAAACTCTTTTGAATGCACACGCTGCTGCTGTATCCTCCTTTAAAACTTCAGTATACTTGTGTGCTTGCAGAAAGCTACTTTATGCCCGTTACACATGAGAAACTACATGCAGTTCAAGTTTGTAGATGCCCTGCTCAATGTCAATGTGCCGAACGCTTCAAAAATATGCATTGAGCACCTTAGCAAGTTACTATCTCAGGTCTATCTATGTTTCATCCGCGCTTACGGTGCGGACACTATTCAGAAAATGGGTATCAGCAAACCGTCAAGGGGGTGAGCAGTGAGCTGGGGAGTTTACACTGAGTGGCTCTACAAAACCGTAGACATTACAGTGCTCTTAAGGTGTCGAAACTACCGAAACAGCTCAGGCAAGCTGCAGGTCTCCAAGGGGTAAGTAACTGGTATCCCTAGTGAGCGGGTAACACCGCAACGGGTCAGGCGGCTGCAATATAGGGTTTCAGGGGCTCCACAATCTCGCGATGCACCAATTCCCGCCGTTCCATATCTCTCCCAACAGGCAGTAATGAGCAAATACTGAAAGCACACAGATGGCGAAAGATAAAATAAACAAGGAATCCACTGGAGATTTAAGGAATAGGCATATCGATTTGAAGCTCTACGGCGCCTTCAACAGTCAACAGAACTTGGAAGATTTTCGCGCATCAAACGTCACTGCAAAAGCGCGTCCTGTTTCACATTCTGCTTGATGCATCAAGAACCTTTGTCGTGTGCATCCTACCTACTCACCGCGCCTGGAGGTGGGCTGAAGACAGGGTTGGCCTCTTATGGTTCTGCTTCCAAAGCAGCAGTGTGTTCCACCAAGCGTCTTCATGTTCCAACAACACGAACGAAGAAGCCTTGTGCCCGTAGTTCGATTCATGGAGCACAGCTTACGAATCGTTTGCAGAGTCAGGGCCCCTGCATTCCTGTGTCCAGCTAATTTCTGTCTCAGGCATACTGTGGACAGACTTATTGTCATTGATTCACTGGAAAATTTTTGGTAGGAGCTTGTCACTCCGCCTAGCTCTAACTTACCAATTTCCTGCAAATCGCTAGGAATAAACACGATATAAGGATTCTTGCAAAAATTTAGGATAGGAACCAGCCAGTTTCCCACTCATTTGAGGCGATCTTCCTTCAGGGAAGCAGCCGTAGCAGTCGCGCAAGCTCAAAAGATTTTGGGTATAACTCAGAGTGAAGATTTTTAGTTATTGGGTCACTTGCACACAGGACAGAAGCCAGGCTATGTTCTCCCGCATCAGGTTTACGTTCTTCAAATAACACTTAACAAAAGGATGCACTCACCACGGATAACTGAATATATTTTCAGAAAGTTACTGTAGGAAGTGATTGCTAGCATCTAGGCTTTTTTGTAGCCTACTTTTCTAATTGAGGACTATTTACATCCCGGCTTTCCACCAAAAATTTTATCTTTAACACATATAAATATATTAAGAATATCTAGACATTGAAATGAACCATCATATTCCCCTCGTATGTAAAACGTACGGAAGATAGATCCTACGCCATGAGCAAGATAAAGAGCATGAACAAAGTTCATTTACTGCTTCATAGCAAATATCGACAGGCCACCTGTAGTTAACAAAAGAAATTGAGGACACTGCCGAGAAGATGCGGTGAAATAAGGCCACTTTGGGGACTGCGCCGATGCATCGGGTTCCAAAACAATATATACATTTGAAGCTACCACAAGATATGATAATTGTCTGCGTACAAGTGGGCCAGTGCCGTCAGCCCCAAGTCAAAAGGGACCACCAGAACGCATTGCGCACACTAAGGTAATTTCTCGAGCGCAGCCCTATACTGCGTCTAAAATTGTGGATATTTAAAATTTAAAAGATAAATGTGAATTGGGCTATTCGTGAGCCTGATTCTTTGCATTGGTACGAGGTGGTCTGCACCGACTGGGGCTTCTGACGGTATTGCGTGCTTAACGTGGTACTGCCAAACGCTCACTTATGCTGGGTCCTGAAATCCTTAAGCGATTGTTTACTAGCATCCTGAGATCTATAGGCTAATCGGAGACCAATTCAACGGCCTTGTCACCTAATGGGATACACAGAAATTGCAGCAACAGCTCATCGCAGTTGCTGCGCTTGCCTGTGAGCCATGGCTTTCCTCCTTTTTACTCCCCTTGTGGAGTAGTCTTGCCCCACAACATTATGTAATCCGGAGAGCTCGGTTTCCTTCTCCTTTGGCACTGGCCGCCCCACAGAGAGAACGCTGCGTATGCATCCGAAGACAAGATGCTCTTGTCTAGAAGCGCCGCGACAATCCGGAGCAGTGCCTGTGTGCGCCCACGATTTCCCTTTGCTTTAACTTACCCAAACGTACTACAACAGCCACAGCTGCGGCAGCAGCAGCATCTGCGAGCGTTCCAAAGCCCTTGGCAACAGATCGCTAGGGGGAACAGGGCTGTGCCCTGCAGCGTCCTCGATCAGATTAGCGGGTATGGTCAGAGGCTGCCCTGTGACCCATGTTCAATGCGACCTGGTACACACATTGCCCTAAGTGGTTCGTACCGTCACATCACATTTCACCCTCAGAGAAAAGTCGTTGGACACCGCCTCGTAAGTACACGTAAAGCCGATGTGGTAATTCCTTCCATGTCACCCAGCTCACACGGTTTCATGATCAAGGCACTTGGCGTTTCTGCTTCAACTTTTGCAATGCAGCCGCTCAGGACTGTAGCGTGATCAGTCTGATGGGGGCTTAGGCACCTCGTTCCCCTAGGTGCTCCACGGCATAAGAAGTGCTGTTGTATTCATCGCAGGAAATCATTGCGGGAAAACACAGAAGGCGCAGGCTTCTGCCACCGAAGGTCCCGCTGCACCCCTCCGCTGCAGCAGCAGCGGTAGCGGCAGAACGCGCAGCTCCCGGTGTGATAACTCCGGCTGCTCCCCAACAAGACCTTTCTTTGTTTGAAACCTACAAAGATTTACAGCTACGGTGGAAGCGAACAACGAGGTCTGTAAATGCAGCCGTGTACCGTAACGGAGCCATTAATTTTTGTTGCAGACCTTTCGTCTAAGTCCCTGTCATTCAGTGAGTTTTGGCCTAATGGTTGCTTTCTTGGATCAGGCAGTCTCGCAAGAAATTCAGTATCGCGAGAAAATGGAGACAGCATTTGGCATGCCGGCCGCAGCCCGAACCTAAGTGGCTCATTTTCCTCCACCCACAGATGGGCAAAGGGGCTACTGAAGGGCCTCGGGACCAGAAAATCGGCCGACGTCGGGCCGCCGTGCCGCATCAGCCAGATTCAGAACACCCTACACAGACGCATGAACAGGCAAGAGAACACAGTGACTTACAACGAGGAAATCAAATCGAAGACGGCCAAGAGGAAAAAGAGCAACAGCCTGTAGGGCAGCAACAGTTGATAGCTCCAGCAGGAAACATTGGAGCATTCCAGCGCTTCCAGGGGACTCACAGCGAGCGACCGTCTTTTCGCCTCTCGTACGACCCCAAGGAAATATTCTGTGTCTTCAAGAGCAGCGCTTCCGCGCAGCACAAGGCAAGACAAACTGCACAGCTGAACCAGTTGTGGAAGTGCAGCAGTGGTAGGGCGACCAAATGTGGGACCCCGCTACTCGAGCATATTCGTTTAATGCATAAACTTTTCCAGCAGCGCGTCCGGACAGTCGAACACTGGGCCCAAAAGAGATTTCTGAATTTCCTCTACAGGTGACAGTGGGAGATCTCGTGCAAACTGAGAAGCTGCATAGAAAACAGGCCGGTGCGTAAGACGACAATTCTGCCGAAATCCGGTGCATTGAGGCTACTGCCAGTGCTAGTTGCATACGTGCACCCCGCAAGGCTCGCGGCGATGCGATTTGTCGGTGGCTGCAGGCGACAAGGTTGTGTTTGGAACGGTTCTCATCGCCGGTACGCGCGAGTGGACTGTACTCGGCAAGCCCACGTACGCACTTAGCCCCTTGCGCTGCACTAAGTATGAATAGGCATTTGCATGCGACAGCAATTCCACACGACTGGGCACCACAGACAGCGTTGAACTCTCGTAGAGCCCTCCAAGAGGGCTGCAAAAGTTGCAAGATGCGCGCAATGCAGGTTGTGTTCGGGTTGATGCTACTGGGTTCTATTCAACAAAGTGTCCGTGGTGCTGCAGGGTTCCGTTTGCGCGCGTGAAGGGGGTTATCGAGCAACAGGTTTGTTAATGCGCTTTCGCGGTTTACACACACGGACTGTTTGGCTGCGGGTAACCGACAGGCGAAGACACAGAACTGTTGTTTGTTGGGTTCAGACTCTATGTGGGGAGACCCTAAGTTTCCGGTACAAGAAAACGAGGAGGTCCTCTCGCTTTCTCAGGCAAGCCGAGCCCTACTGGGCGGGAACTCGGGAAATAGCACGAAATCACTGTTAGGATCGGATAGCGCACAATGGCCACTACTTAGTACCGATAATTTGCAGTGGGCAGTCAGCAAGGCTCCGATGCTGGTAGCTTCGTGTTTCCAACAAACGAACCACCTCAGTTGCGTTCTTAGATTAATATCAGGCCTTCTGAAGCAGACGAATGGCAGCATGCAAATTTGCAGAAGAAACCCCCCTTTTGTGGTAACTGTAGTTACTTTCTCTATGTACAGTTGTATCTGCGTGATCAGGATTCGCCACTGGGTGACTATGATCAGAATAGAGGAGATCGAAGTCGATGTGCAAATGAAGGTCGGCCCTTGACTCCCCCCACCGGCCCTCTTCTCCCTCATATCTTCTACCTAAACTTATGTAGTTATACTGTGGGCCAACAGTTGTCCTGCCCTCAGCCAAAGTGTCTCAGTGCTGGAAAGCGGTGGTGAACTAGCCGATTTTACGTAATGCCTGTATGTCTGCGCTGTGCACCTGCCGCAGGAAGACCCCCCAATTCAACGTCCCAAAAGTTTGTTGGATCTTTGGGCCAACCGCTGGCTCTACCCTGAGGAACTAGAGGGTACGGAAAAGGTCAAATAGACAGAAACAGGCCCTGCAGAAGTTGCCGACAGCCGTGGCCCTAACTGGTGATAATTCCCCACAAGAAAGCATCATGTGCCTTTGAGTCTTTTCGGTGATGCAGGCATTAAAACTGACGCCAATGGAAGACCTCTAGTAGAGGGTGAGAAAACTTATTGTTCTTTCATCAACAGCTGTAGCTGCAGAAGCCACAGAACCAGGCCACAGAAGAAGGGGATACGTGCGTGTTTGCGGCGCTGCGTTCAGCTATTTACAATGGCGAAGAGCACCAGCAGGGCACATATCACCGAAGAGGCTTGGCAGCTTGCTACAGGTTTGTTTTTTGTTCCCGCTGGTGCTGCTACTGCTACGGTCGCTACTGCAGGCAGTATAGCGGCCACTCATTAGGAATATATCTGGAATGTATCTGTCGTGGACCTGACGTAATTTGCTTACAGGTGGTTGCCCGACCCAAAAGCAACGCACTGGAAACGCTGAACCTCCTCTTTCAAGTAGTTGACTTGAATGTGCAACTCTGAGTTAGCCAGTTTGCGAAACGAGACCGTTAGCAAATAAAAACATGTGAGATATGCAATGAATAGCAAAAGCACGCAGAGAGGATAGGCCAAACGACACATTCTTCTACGTTTGCTGCCGCCCGTATCTCTGACTGTTTCCCTCTCCTGCTACGCGTCAAGGCCGACGAACGGCTGGAGAAGCTCCATGATAGCCGCAAAGGCTCCAAAGCCTATGCTGCCAACAGCCATTGCCCGGGGGCCTCCTAAAAAACCGCAGCAAAAAGCGAGCCCCGGTATCTCAGTATGATTCGCTGTACAGTAGGCGACAAATATTCAATCCCGCCGTTGCCAGTTCAATGAAGAAGTTATATTCACATTATAGAAATAGGGGGGCAATAAAGACTAAGTGAAACACCGGTCACCTGTTTAGCAACATCTCAGGCAATAGTACTTCCACAGGGAGCAAAAGCTGCCAATGTAGACTAAATTCTCTTGGAAAAGTGTCGCAAGAGAGGCAACAGGCATACAAATGCCCGCGGCAAGATGGAAGACCGGGCAAGAAACACGCGACATATACGCAGGTCATTTAGTGGCTGGAGCCTTCAACATGAGCGAACCCCGGGGGAACACAAAAATCCAAGGAGTTTCAATATTTACCTTTGATTGCTAAGATAGCGCCTGTCAAGCAACCTCCGTAAACGGCTCCCCGAAGGTCGTGCGTTGCTCGTGCCTGGGAAAAAAATATAAGGGGAAGATGGAGCCTAGAGAAATCTCATGGAGGAGGAGCACTGCCCGCACTGCGACGAGATAACAAACTGGATGGAGGAGGAGAGAGAATGTATATTTGCAGGGAAGGCATTCAAGCGGGATGAATATCCTGCGATAGGGTTCTACGGTGGGAGCGACTGCGGCCAACTCAGCGGTATTCCTTCAGACACACGAAGATAAACTCAAAAGACCGCAGCCGGTCCTTGTGACTGGGGGGTTCAGGTGTACCGCACCCTATCAATGATGCATTCCGAAAAGGAATATAAGCCTCCGATCTTTGCGAAGTTTTTTGCGGTAGATGCCACTTCGGGCACAAATGTTTTGTACTGTTCCCTCAGCTGGGCCCTGAGCCCCAATGTGGTATTCACATCAACGGGCTTCATTGTGAAGAGAAATGCACCCAAGAGAATCCCTGCAACGAAGCTCACACAAGGATTTGACTTGTGGCCACTAGATGCGCGTCAGGACATGCGGAGGACTGGACAGGTGGTGTAGCCGTTTCAGAAAGCACTGCAACAAAAACTGGGCCACACTAATAGGATATGGAAAATAAGCTGAGAGTGCTAAGTCTGCCACGCTGATTTTTTCGTACTTCTCTAGCGTACTAAGCTGGTGCTGTTCAATGGATTTTCCTCGCAAGCTGGACAAGGGACGAACACAGCTCGATGATGTGACTAAGTAAGCAACCCACCCACGAGGCCACCTCCTACCCCCATTGTGGCTGCTCTGACGAGACAGCCATCGTTAAAGAAGCTCTCAACCGCTCTCTGGGCTCTGAGCTGCTGGATGATCTCTGCGCGTTCCCTGCTGTCCTCTTCCCCCTTCATCTCAAAAAGAGATAAGTTACGATATTGCGGGGAAAGAAATACGGACATAGGGTGGCTGTACATTGTATTTGACAGGAAGCCGCCGCCAGATGAAGTGGAATTCGTGCCAAGGGACCCAAGGTGATCATTGCTCCCTCCCGATGTCTCCGGCATCAGCAGTGGTTTCCTTTTCTGTTGGATAAAACACTCGTTTGTCCACCCACACCTTGGTAGTCAATCTTCTTCTGAAACGAAAGTAGAGTAATGCCAAGGCATAGAGGCACCAAGGGCCCTTGGGCCAGACGCAGCAGATTGTGCTCTAACGGGAAAATGGCCCGTATGGCAGTACCATGTTACACTTACGCTGTAAAAAATAATTGCTTAATTTCTATAGAGCGTCACAGCTTTGCGTGGCTGAAGACCGCATGCTAACCCTTCAGAGCAGCTGCTGTTCAGTCCCTAGGGGGGCCCCAGGGACTCATTCTGGACGAAGACTTCTGTGGAACCGCAGCTCCATCTATTCGCCAGTACATTATCACGTGAAGTCTTTTCTGAGGCGCTATTATGCTCTGCATAAAGTGTGCATAATTGTACCTGCGGCTGCGAAGTGCAGGCAATGTACAAGGAACTGCAGTATCTACAGGCATAGCAGGAGAACCAAGAACGACGCAATCGAAAGGTGCGGCGGACCGCAGTTAGGAATAAATACTAGCCTGAAGCAATGTGGAATGTAGTCGGCCCACTAACAAACAATTGAATGTGGCACTTGTCGATGGCCGACAGCACAACAACCACAGCCCCAGATGCTGTTCCTGAAGTTGATCACTCCCTTAGCTGGTGGCAGGAGCGGCAGCTGCCTTTGTTGGCAGCTACGGAGAACTCAGGTGTTGTCCTGGTAGTCGGTGGCTCTGACGGCTCGGCTGCGCTTCGCTGCTCCGTCATCCTACCGCTCCTCCTCTTGCAGCACGACTGGGCTCCTCAGCGAGTACACCGGCACCAGCCTCAGACACATATATTAGTTGCCCTGGAGACAAGAACTGCATCAGACTCAGCCGCAGCGGCTGCCAGGGAATGGGGTGGAGGGCGTTATGCATCATGTATTAGCACACATAAAAGCATCGTCAGCAGCAGTACCCAAAACAGCAGCTCACCTCCCCGCCTCGTGTATCTTACAACTAGGCAATTGCTGCAGCGGATCCTACAACAGCCGTTGCTATCGAATTGCTGCGTTGTTGCGCTCGAAGTGTCCTTACAGCACGGCTTCAGCACCGAACTACTTCTTCCACTACTGCGCAAAGTGAGACGAAAGAAACCTGCGCTGAGGGTGCTGCTATTGCTACCTCCTGCAGCAGTACAGCCGCAGTGGACCCTGCAGCTGGCCCAATTTTTCGCCTCTAACGAAGATGCAGCAAGACCAGATGCTGCAATTATTCCGTACAGCTCGGTAAAGGCCCTTGAGGCTGCAGCGCAACAACAGCAGGAGTTCCAACTACGCTTCTTCACACCGAAAAGCAGCCGATGGGATGTTAAGCAAAAAGAGCCGAAGGCGAGACCTCAGCAGCAACAGAAGCGGGAGCTCTCAATATCGAGTTCAGACTCTGGGGAGCAAGCAGCAGCAGTACCCTTTACACAGGCTTCAGGCAATGCCGAGTCTTTGGAATGCAGCAGCAGAAACAGTAGGACAAGAAGCAGCAGTGTTTCTTGCGTCTCGTCAGATGAAGTGGTGGTCTTGGGAGTCACCGCAGGGCAGCCACGCACCCCTCGTGGGAGACCCGCGAAACGGAAGAAGGCCAAAAGCAAAGACAAGAAACTGCAACAGCGTTTGCGGAAAATCCAGAAAAAGCTTAAGAAGATGAATAGCAGCAGCAACGGCGCCAAGAGCAGCAGGAGCAGTGCAAATGTCAACATCAGTGGGTTTTCACCAGAACAAGCAGCTTGTATCGAGCGAACAGACACGCAGGCCGACGCAGAGCCGCCTAAGCGTTTCCTATATAGTACCTCGCACGCGACAGAACCACTTTTCGGCAGGAACAGCGACAGTGAAGCATCATCAGCAGCAACAGCAAGATCCGCTACAGAGCTGGAAACACAAGGAGGAACAGCATCTGCGCCTCCACGAGAAGAGCCACCAAAATCTCACGAGGGTTTAAGCGGCACTAGAGCAGAGAGCCCGCCGTTGACTGCCAGCCTTCATGAGGAGTCCTTCATCTCTAAAGGAAATCTTTCTTCAGTTTCAATAATATCTGTTGCGCTACCAACAAAACGCGTAGCTGTTCGCTATCTTAAGAATGCCACTCCCAACTTCGTTGGAGCTGCTGCTGCTGTAGGTGAGCAGCAGCCACCTGTACAGCCATATGCTTCTTCTACTACCTTTAAGTTCTTTCTCTGTGGTCGATAATATCTGGCTTTTCGTCCTCTTGTGGTACGGACAACAGTGTGCCCTCTGTTTTCTTCAAGAATCGCAAGCGCAGCAAGCCAATGATATGCTTTCCTGTGGTTTTACCTACTGTGCATGATTTTTGCTGCAGTCTCATTGCTAGTGACTGCTTCTCCAGAGGCACAAGGAGGGGCTTCGCATCCTGGCTCAATATTTGTGTTCGTACCGTCTCAAGAGGATGTCACTGCACTTGCAGAAAGGCTTCAGCACTGCTTACAGGAGGTGTTGAAACAACCACAGCAACGGGGACAGCAACAACCGAATCTGCAGAATCCACCGGTGGAGGTCGTTTGTTTGGCTCCAGGTATGCCCAAATGTTCTTTCGAGGCGGATTCTGCGTTTGCAGTCGTTCAGTGTGTACTCTTACGTGGGCCAAGAGCTTTCACTCTTTGCGTCTTTATCTCCCCTCATTATTTTGCCCCCTGTCTTATCGTCCACAGGTCTTCTGTGTATTAAAACGGATGTAGGAATATTTTCAATATATTTCGTCTTTTGTACATTGGTGCGTATGTGGGTATTTATGCTTTCCACAGATTTAAGCCCCTCCCTGCCGCCTCCCTCCTCCGCCCTCCGCATTTTCATATCCCCTTCTGTTTTCCCTCCTTGTGTGTCGCCCGCCGTTATGCCCATTAGATTTGTCGTAGATTGCATGTACACTCGAAGATCCGTCTTCGATCCATTTCTTCGTCTGCATCGATTCTGCAATGTTCCCATCAGTGGGGCGCTTGCGGACCTGCGGGCATCCTTAGCAGGACGATATGCGGACGGAGGCTGCTGTTACCGTCTCTGCACTGCGAGTGCATTCGCAGTTACTTGTGCGCGAGGTGCTGCCGCATTTGCTGCTGCCGCTACAACTAGTCACAGGGAGGCCTATGGAGAGTTACCAGCGTCGGCCCTGGAAGACATTGCTCCGCTGCTACTACAGCTCAAGGCGTTGGGTATACATTCTCTGCACCGGCTGCCGTTGCTGCAACCACCACCCGCTGCTGCTGTTGCTGCTGCTGGTGAACACCTACTGCAGCTTCAGGCGGTAGATGACGGGGGCCGTATAACTAAGCCACTCGGGTGCATGATTGCACAGGGCTTACTTTCCCCGGAGCTGACTCGCCTTCTCGTTATCTCTACGGAGCAGGTGCGGCTCCGTCCTGTCAGTGTATTCACAGCTAGGTCCTTCAACAACAACGCGAGCAGCGGCTTGGCGTAAGAAGCCAGCATCACCACTTCCTACTGTTGTTTTTTTTCAGGCGTTTGGATGTTCCGTAGAAGCAGCAGCGCTCTGTGCTCTTCTCGGCGGGCCTCCTGTGTGGCAGCGCCCTGCTTTAGAGAATTGTGGCATGTCTCTAAAGGACCCTCTGATTGGAGGAAACCGTCGGAATGCATCTGCAGCACGACAGCGGCTTGCGCTGTGTCGCGCGCTGCTTGGAAGCATCGAGGGAGACGCAGTGACGGCCTTGAATGTCTTTAACCAGTACTACGATATAAAAAGCGAACAGGGAGCTGAAGAAGCCTCCAGATGGGCGGAGAAGCACCTTGTTGATGAGCAAGTGATGTGGCGTGCATCAAAGATGCGAAGGGTGATGCTGAATTGGATGCAAAAATCCGGGCTGCCTTTAGTGAGTATCCTGCCGTTCAATTGAAGCGGCCCATTCTTGTTCCAGTAGTCATAGTCCAAAGAATGCAGAATTGGTGCTGCTTAGCATTCATAGGCGCTACGTGGTGAGTCAGGGCACCACCAGTTGAAGCTGAAACTGCTTTCATGGAAAGTATGCGTAGTGCGGTCTAACGCGCTTGTTCAGTTGCACGGTGGTGTGTGGTGCTTGCAGGTGACTTGCAAAGGGGACTGCAAGCCGCTCCTTCGTGCACTGGCGGCAGCATTTTGCCTAAATGTGGCAGAGAAAACACACGACCAGATATACAGGCTGTTCAGACTGTAAGGGTATACATAGTTTATGTAAAACTTGGACATGACTGTCCGCGCTCTTACCCTTCTCTAGCAATACCCTTATTGAACAATCGCATGGCGCGCAGGTGCTCGAGATGTGTGCCCATGATAAAACGTCCATGCTGGCGAGTTGCAAAGAGCGCATGAGGCGTGTAAGCATGCACAGCGTTCAGCGCTCTGTGCGTGCGGCACTCTTCAGCCCTAGGTCAGCAAGCTCGCCTCCGTTCGTCATACACCCCTCCTCTGTGTTATCGAACTGCGCTCCTCCATTTGTTGTATATGGGCAGGTGAGCCTCACAGTGTTTCCGTAGAAAGACATTTCCTTATTGCAAATTCCAACGTAGGAAAACGGCGTTTCCGTGACGCAGCTAATCCTCTTTCTCCTGCGAGTCGGTTCCTTAGGCTTTCATGCGGGATGGCTGCGTTTACATGCAGCAAGTAACAGCAATCGATCCACAGTGAGCCTTGCGACACTCCTTTTACTTAATGATGCATTTTAGTGGTAGTTTCTTGTGTGCGCAGCTTTGCCTGTTGTGGGTTTCCGGGGCGATCTAGTGCCTGGGTACTCATAAACGTATCTTCGAATTTCTATATGGAAGGCTTGTCGTTTTGTGTCTTGGATGTTGCAGATGGCTGCCTGAAGTTGCTCCTCATCTTTTCACAACGAACTCTGCAGAATTCCTCACATAGTCGTATCAGAGAGCAGTAATATATTTGCATTGAGTATTTGTGGATTTATTTCCTCACGAGCAATTCCTTATTTCAGCCGGATTCACGCTTTCCCCATAAACTCCTCGTGCCGGGCCATGTCTCGCACAACTGCGATGGAAACTTGCCGTTATTAAACTTTTTCAGTATTCTGCATATGACCTTTAAGACTATTGAATGTGACTTCCGTAGACACATTGCAGGGTGGAAGGAAGCAAGGTGCCCATCACTTGCGGCTACCCGCGAGTATACGTAGCTCAGATACACTGAATGTCCAACTAGTAGCAATTCGCTGAGTCAAAATGCACTACTGAAATAGTAGTTGCAATTTTCATTGATTTGCGTGGTCACTGAGAGGCTAGCTAGCTGCCACCTGGTGAAGTGAAGCAATGCCTGTGAAGGACTACGTGTGGCTTTAGCATTGCTGTGATTCACAGCCGGCGGTTGTCACTTGATATGTATTAGATTGTTGTGCAGCATATACCGGTGTCTGCTTGCCGCGCACCCTGGGCCACAAGAGTTATTCGAGGACACTACGGCCCCTGAGTGGCACAGTGCATTTACAGCAGAGCCTCAGGAAACGAGCACGAGAACACAGAAGAAAGATGGGTGATTAACCATAAGTTTGCAAATGTGCTTACGTGCTTAGACAAGAGTGGCTGGACGGACATAGTTTTCTGTTGGCAGGGATTTCAGCACATCGAGCATGACGGCGTGACTGTGCGCACACATTGCTGCTACCGGTGACAGGAGTCTACTCTAAGACTTCAGCATGCCTTTAAGGACATATTAATGTTAATATAATTGAAGCAACTCAAAGTACTTTAATAGATTCCGCAGTGAAGAGCCCGTACGCCGCACGAAGCTGTACTTCGCGTACAGCAGTCTCTACAGAGTTGATCTAGAGTCGGCAGCAGATTCCGCAGTGGAAGAGCTCACTGCAAGTGGTCACTGTAAGCTAATATTACCTTAAGTAGAATATTAAAGCAGTAAAGGTTTTTCAATTTAGTGTACGCTATTGTGCTGCTGGTCCGCTGAGCCCACAGACATTTTCTCCAGTTGCTAGCGATTGTGCTATCAGAGACCACCGATTCCCTTGAGCTCGCTGCATTATTTTGCAGGAGTTCTTACAAAATCAGACTCAAAAAAATTCTGCTAAATTCGAATTGTTCATGCCCTATTTTTGATATCTTCTTTAGAACTTATCTCATGTTGCAGGGGTAGAGGCTCTAGAGGCTGAGGTGACCGCCAACCCGTAAAGAGAAGACAACAGAGGTCAGGCAGCTGTCAGCGGAAGCTGTTATCAGAGCTTCTTGGATAATTCTGTGCACGAATACGTGCTGGGCTTGCATGTATCACTGGAGTTTATCGTCTTTCACGCATTTTCACCGCTGAAGCTACAATGGACTCTGCAGATGGCGTTGCGTGGCAAGTGTTCCCCAGAATAGCCTATGAGCTTACAACAGGAATACGGTGCTCCGAGCTACCATGTAAGGTAGAACTTTACGCGCTTGTACCGGAGGAGGTACGGCTAGGGACCACTGGACCCATGAGTTCTTTCCTAGAAGACAAGAGCTATTCATTGTGGAGGTGGTTCTACAACTGCGCCGCCAAAAATATTCTGACCCGCAGAAAAGAGAAACCTCTGTCGCTCAGAATTTGCGCTTCCCCTACATCCTCGACAGAAGTCCCCAAGTACTCAGGAATGGCAACGTGTTGCTCGATGCACCACATAAACCACGTACAGGGGTCGCTGGAACTCAGTCAGAACACATGTGAGATTGAGCTTGAGGCATCATACGCCTTCCGGGAGTGGCTTGTTCGAGAGACAGGCCATTCAGACTTTCAAGCAGACTGCCTCGAGCGAGAGGCAAAAGTTGCCGACAAGTATATACAAGCGATTCAAGAAAGGCTCAAGAAAGTAAAGATGGCTCGTTCCGTTTACAGCATGGACCGACAGGATTTCTCTGCGTTTATCCCTGAAGATGCTATCGCGTCTAGTGTTATAACCCGCGTGGAAAGTGAACTGCAGGCGTTGGACATTCAGGAACTGCTGACGCCTTATCCCGTTACGCCACCTCTCGCAACGGAAGATGCAGAACCTCAAGCAGAAGAACAAGCAGCAAGCCGGCCCTCACACAGCGAGCGCGAGCTGGAAAAAGTGCATCCCGAAAGAATCGAATTTTTAACTTTCATATTCGAGTCATGCCTGTTTGCGGCGAATCGCGAAGCTTGCAAACTTGATAGTAACAATGTCCCAAAGGAGGGGATTCCAAGTTGGCACACACCTCCCATAAGTCGCCCTGAAGCGGTTGACAAACCACGACACAACTTGTCTCTGTTCCTCAGTTTCTGTGGACTTGTCCATCCTCTGCAAAAGGGCACGGTAATGCCAGATTGCCTCAGAAGGAGAGAAGTGCGTCGAAGCCGTCAAGCACCCAGAGAGAAGAGAGAGACTGAAGTGAAAGACGAACTAAGGAAAGCGAGAGCACAGGAAAAATCGAAATTGAAAGAACCCTCCAACGTCTCCCCCGAAGTGGAAAATTAGCTAACAAGTACTCCAACGAATGTAGAGATTTTAAGATAGAACGCAACCACCGCCATCAGTCCCCATATGGAGGATTGCCTTGAGGAGCAAAGAAAACCACTCCTGAGATAACTGGGCAGCAGCAGCACGCCCAAAAACGGAGGGAATTCTTTTGCTCACTGATGCAGTGCACTTGAAGGCGTTCTACACTGCTCGACTGAGTCGAGGCCATCGTGGTCCGAGTTTCTCAGTCTCTTTTGTAGCACATGCAATTTTTAACGTTTTCGAATAAATTACATAAAATTCCAAACTGAGTGAAAAATGCAGCATGTGAAGCTGACTAGTCTTAGTCTTGTGAAATTGATGCAAAGCAGCAAGTTACTATCTATTTCCAACTTAAGACTACAACAATGCTAAAGAAATCGAAATGAGAAAACCATCAGTGTTAGGTCACGACCAAAGCTACGCCGTAGTAGTGAAGGCGTCCGTCTTTTAAGCATATACCATACAGCAGCGTAGTCTGTACTAGCCACCTTTCACGCAGAACGTAAATGCTGCAGCAGCGTACGGTTCTCGCGCACGGAGCCTCCCTAGGAAGCTGATCTGCTAATTTCAGCCTCCACTGTGCAAACGCTAGCTTAGGGACGTACTGGCACTATTATCCACTTCCAAATGACTCGTTGGTATCTAAATACAACTTCCGAATGCGTGCAAACAGGAAGCACGGACAGAAGTATGCGCTGTTTGTCACGCAACGCTCGAGGAATCTGAGCTACTGCGCATGATAACTCCAGCTGGTGTAGCTGGCGTGACTTCAATCTGCAGAGATAAACACAAAAGTACTTGCAGCATTGGCCTATCAGGACCTGCGAGCTATACGAGCTGTTTACGCAATCACCTAAATTTGCAACCCCTGGAGCCTCAACGGCATTACAGGTACCACGGTACCACCTGCCCGTTTGAATCGAGTTCTAAGCATTTCTGCTGGACAGTGAACCCGTCTACCTTGTATCGGACACGTCGAGAAGAAATCAATCCCCATGAATTGTCAAATGAGAGGATTAAGGTGCCCTCCTGTTCCGCCGTGACGACACCACTAACTCGCCTATAGCGCACAAGCCTTGAATGAAAATGCAATTGAGTAGAAGCTGGTGTCCTGCATTCCTTGCAGGTTTTCTATCAAACTCACGCGTTTATCATGCACAATACCTATATGCATCATACAGGGCTGGTGGTGAAACTCGGTATACAGGCTCACTTGCGAGCAGGGTACTTGCGGTGCTCCTCGAGAATGCTCTCACTCCCTGACTGTACGGCGCAGATTCACAAAATCTGAGCTACTGTAATTCAGCATGCAGGGTCAGGCCAGATGGTTGCTAGCAGTGCATGTATCGCTTATCTATTGACTCACCTGAGACCTCCAAATTGCGCTGAATCCCACATCAAAGTCTTCAGCTACCCATACCCACTCAACTACAGATTTTTGGGGCACCTGCAAGAATCATGAGGCGCAGCAAAAAAATTAAATAATTCCTCTCCCCGGTGTTGCGGATTGCACATAGGGGGGGCATATCATGCGGTCTGTGTCCTGCACGCCCTGGCATTATGGTCTGCTGCCATCAAACTTTGACTGCGTCTCGAGTAAAACTTCCGTATGTTGAACGCACAAGCTCCATAGCTTGGTTACATCGCCTCGCCCCCACATTCAGTATCATGCTTCCTGGACCTAAATCTGTGTCTCTGCAGCAGCAGGACATAACAACGGTCACAATAAGCCTCTGTTTGTGCCAACAGATTCAGTGTACTTGTGGATGATGACAATGAAGGATTCTCAGTTTTGGACTCTTGATTTCGCACGTCCATCTAAGAGAGGCCCAGGAGCGCATATGGCCTTACAGTGGAGGAAAGTCAGCCATTGCAGAGGTGCAAGTGCCACCCAAAGAGGGGGGAAGAGCATAACCTCCAACGTTCCGAACCAAGACACTTTCCGCGTCGCTGCCTGTAGATAACACACAACAACACAGCTGCATTCTAGGCAGCTGAAATGTAACACTTTGGAAGCAGTGATTTGCATTCCAAGGAAGCCTAGCAGTTCGGGCTATGACTGACTCAAGAGTTTGATCTTGTTGATGGTTCTCTCTCTTAGCCACCCGCGAATAGCCGACCAAAGAGTTGAAAAGGTCCGTGGTGCATTGATGAAATACATAGTACCGATGGATTCCGGGTAGTTCTCACTCGCCGAGCTAATTGTCTTTCTAAGCAAACTGAAGAAACCAACATAAACGGAGGGATTTGTTAGCATATGTCCCCACAGAGAAAAGCGTAAGTGCAAATTTACGTTTTACCGCAAACTACGTCTAGGCGGAGCCTGCTGCAACGCTACTATCAAGCTTCGCACTTCAGGGCTCGCCGATTCAAAATCCGGGTGGAGAGCCCCTGCAAATCGATTATTGAAGTTATTCGAACCATTCTGTTGAACTTACGAGACAGCCTGAAGCAAGATAACAAGCGAAGACACCGTCCATCAAAATCAACAGAAGCGTACGTAAGTAACACCTCAGCTACACAAATTAACACCATGAGTCATGCAAAATGATGGAACAAGTGGTCAACGCCAATGCAGATAATAGGTCACCCTTTATTCGAATGTCACACGAGACGCACACATCAAGCAGCATGCAGCGAAACTCCAAAATTGAAGCATGCCACCGTAGGAAATCGTTCTCCGAGACCACCGAGAATAGGCCACTTACGTCTAATAGCCCTGCACACAAACACAGTGAGTACGCCCGAGTTATACTCCAAGTCTTGTAAAGAAAGGGGGCACAATGTGCTGGGGTTGCTCCTGCGGGTTTGTCACCCTTAGCCTTCATTTAGGAAAGTCAAGCTCGCAATATGGATGCAACCTTCCTAGCTACGTGCCTATATACGACCCCCACCCAGCACCTAAGTGAGCATTTCATATTCTTGAACACGGCAAGGTCTCTTAAGAACTTTAACTTTGGCTTGATAAAACAGGAAAGCAATCGTTCCAACCTGGCCGCTCTATGGAAATTATGTTCCCTTGCTTATCTAGGATCACTGAGTCTAACGCCTTGTCGCTGAGGGCTACAAGCAAACTGTTTCCTCCCCCTAGCGCACTAGCTGCAGCCGCTGCTGCAGCGCAGATTGTGAGACCGGGGCTTTTGCCTTCGTCACGGCGTAACACAGGATTTGTGGGGAAAAACCTAGTGACGGCCGCATGATTTGGGGAGGCTTCAGGCCTCATAGGCAACAACATCGACTCCTGCAAATGCATCAGCAAGCCAAAAACAGCATGAACACCAGTGTTTGCACCCGCAGTGGCAATGAAGCGCGAATACGACGCTGCCTATGGGTGGCAAAGATGGCCGAGGGTTCAGAGCTGGCACGGTGGAGAGGTTGGAAACTACATACCACAACTGTCCTCCTGTTTTTGGAGGTAAGATTCATTTCTTCCCTCCATTTCATGTGGCGTCGATAGGCATTGCTGGCAGCTGTGACATCATAATCGAAGCCTTGAAAGTAACGCAGGAGCCGAGTGCTACCCGCTAACTCGGGCACCTCAGGATATGCATCTTCGGAACCTGGCATTTCCGGTGTTGCAGTAGGTACTGCACAGCTGTCTTCTGCAGGTCTCGGTATCTGCTCCGGGACTGTTGCGGCCGCACGTGTCTCCCTGCCTTTCATAGGCCTGCTGAGGGTTCGGCTGAGGAAGGTAGATTTGGCTTCGGCTGATGCAGACGAGTCGGTTTCTCCATCTATGACGGTGCTCTCAGTCTGAATTTTCCTGCAGAACTCACTTCTGGTCACCCTAGCATTCTCCGTGAAAGCCTTGAAAGCCTCTAGCTGCTTCGCCGAAGGATTCGCAGCCAGGAAGAACTCAGGTGGTCCTTCAACCAGCCGAAAATCATTTGTGCTCGGTGCACTGCACATATGGCTCGTCAGGACTTCCGGTTCTCCAAATTTTGAGCTTTCACAGGGGTAATGGAGCTCTGGCTGCTCCAGAGGATCTAACTGCTGCACAACATGCATTTTCTCTCCCGCCTGCATCTTGCCCAGCTGAAGGCTTGAAAAGTACTGATAGTTCCAACCTTAAAGGCTTGACACCCACCCAGCAGCTAACTCAACGGACGCGAGCCAAGACAACGGCTTTAATAGCCTTTGCAGCAAGACACGACGGGGCCCACAACGGGGACGAGAGCCGCCAGCTTCAAGGCAAGTTGCGGCAAAGGACAAACATAGATTGACGATATGATTAGTTCCGGATTCATGGTTCACCTGCGCACTGTCAAATTAAGCGTATTAAAATAAAGTCAAAGCGGCTGCTGGTTGGACTCGCGTCCCTGTACACTTTGCTGCGTTATCTCGAACGGCTACCGGCTTGGTGCCGAAAATATTGTGAAAAGCCTCCTAGAAATAGAAACAGGTCGTGGCATTTCACCTCTATACAATTTCATTCAAGAAGAAGAACAGCCACGGCTTCAACCTCAACGAGGGGGGAACAGTTGCGTCGTTGCAGCCTGCTCTGTCTCTTATCCAGAGACTGGCTTTAACAACTTGTAGACAGGCTCGTAAGAGGCTTTGCAGTAGTGCAGAAAGGACCTCTGTCACAGGTACTGAGCAGCCCTACTGCCGTGAACTGCACAGCTACTCGAGCCGCAGCCCTAAACAGATCGTGGAAAATAAATATTGGAGCTTCTTCTTGGGAAAAAAGCTCACAGTTTTAATCAAATGTGCTCATTATTAGTTCCGAATTTAAGCTGCCAGATTCAGCTTGCCAAAGTGAGCTTTACTAGCAAAAAACGCACGACGTAGTCAGTCGTATGCAGAAGCATGCAACCGTGGGTTCCTCTCATACGAAGTACTTCTGTGAGAAAAATTGCGCCCCATCGGCAAATATTACAATGAACAGAAAACTTCGATTCTGCGTTGCTAATTCTGCTGAAGACAGCAGCACCTGCGCAAGTTTCTGCTTTAAACCCCTTGTTCATTCCACCCGACAACGCTGCGTCGTTCGCAAAGCTGAGAGATTAGGGAACCCTCACTGACTGGCATCTAATGCGGTTAATCAGAAAGTTGTTGCCTTGAAAAGTTAAGCTGGATCTGGCGCAAAATCGTGGAGGTTTGTGGATGATTAGGAAAGCGCTCGAAAGAGGAGCAGGCAAACTGGACGAAGTGAAATACTGGGAATTGAATGACTTTGATGAGAAGCCTTCCAGAGTGCTGTCAATCGCTGGACGCGATTGACACATGGCAAAACAAATCCCAGTCACCGAAGGCTTGACAGGCCTTAAGCCTCAGCAGCTGTATTCAGCACGTGCTGGTTTTTATTTTTGACTGCTAGCTTACATTACTCGTGCAGCATGTGAGTAAGAAATAGGGTTGGAACACCTACGCAAAGGCACAACGCGACGGGTTAACGCTCGCCCGGCTATGGCCTATCAGTCTCCCGCTTTTCGTATGCTTGTAGTACGCTACTAGAGACGTAGCATAAGGCGCAGACACTATGTAGCCAGCTATGTGGTCGTGATCGCTGTTGTACAGCCTGTTGGAGTCTTTTGCGAACGCATTTCACTCAGTAGCCTAAGCTGATACGTTAGATCCAAAAAAACGTGTGGAAAGGAAAGCCAGTTTAGCTAACAGTTGCTGCGTGCCAAGAATAGGGGGCGCTGAGTCCTCGAGTCAACGGGAAACCTGTAACCGCGAATCTTGTGAGCGACGCAGCGTGCATCCCGTTGCTGTTGATACAGGCACCTCTGAATTCGGCGCTCTCATTGAGCTACTCAGTATCTCAAGTTCCACGTAGCCTCGATGCCTCAGGCAGCCGTAGGGAGAGCGGAGTGGTTCGTTGCTTTCCATGCTGCGCTCTGCAACGTGCCAACTCGTTTTAACCGACTTTTTGTGACACAGGCACCTCTGAATTCGCCGCTCTCATTGAGCTACTCAGTATCTCAAGTTCCACGTAGCCTCGATGCCTCAGGCAGCCGTAGGGAGAGCGGACTGGTTCGTTGCTTTCCATGCTGCGCTCTGCAACGTGCCAACTCGTTTTAACCGACTTTTTGTGACAAGCGTTTCATTTTCCTGCTATGTGTTTTCCTGCCTGCCTGCTTATTCGCTTCCCAGGTGGAAGCTTCATTGCCCTTTTTAGATGTCAGTGAGATATTGCTAGTCTGCAGTAAATATCCACGGATTCATGTAAGCTCCAGCGTACATTGTTTGATGGAAGAAGCTCAAATGCCTATATTGTCTACTGAGGCGCTTAAAGTACGCGCACTTGCGTTTGAGGTGGGTAACATGGACGGTCTTGAACAAACCAATGACTGAAGTGCCGGAAAAACGTTGAAAGGACTTGGTGGGACTAGAGCAGAGATGGCACTCGCGATTTGGGTTCTTGAATCATTCCGTCGTCGTCCTGCAGTGCAAGAAAAGCCAACAAAACGATGATGTACAGGCTTGTGGAGGGGCATCACAGACGAGCTTTTATTCTTCTTCACAAAGATGAAGATGATCATAACTAAAGGCCTCTACCACTCACTCTGGTATTTATGAGTGGGTCCACCCCTCACCACCCCCTAACTCAGCGGCAGCACCGAACAAGGGGGAAAAAGCTGTACGTTTACTTATGAGTCACATTCCTGAGTTTAGTTGGAATAGAAGGCAAATGTTGATGGCTTTGCCTCTGTTAGCAACTGAGGGAAAGCATGCCTTTTGTCTACTGTCACTGTTTCCATCACGTTGCTGGAGTTGGAAAAGAAAGTCCTGACAGTAAGCAAGTAGGACAGCATACATGTGAATGCAAAAAACGGAGTTGGAACTTATCCGTAGCAATGTCCCAGCGCGAATCTGGTGGGAATGTGGCGGCGCTTCGGAACAGGCTTCAGGCTGTCGAAGCAAAAAAGTAGCCATTGAGGTGAGTAGCTGACACCGTGAAGTGTACGACCCACGCCATCAGGAAGTGCATATATGAAAGTAACAAGGGGAAAAGGCAGACTAAATTTCCGGTAATGGCGCTTTTCCAAGGGTGGAAATACGTGCGCTGGTGCCTGGGAGGCTTTCCGAGTTAACTAAAATTGTTCTATATCTGCCTGGGGACCTCTGCCGTGTTGACGTAGAAATTTCTGGCTACACTTCATGCAATGTTCGAACAAGAGCAATGCAGCTCGTGTTCATCAAGGCAAAGCGTTTGCTTAGGATGGTTCCCTGTTATGAGCGACAGTATTTGCGTCTTACTGAAGCAACGCTGATCTAACAAGGCACCAAATTGACCCAATCTGAAGGTTTTCGTGGATAAGCGCGAAAAACTTGACTTCGAGGATGCCGCTGCTCGTGACGTCATTAGCACTAGGCCTTTCTTCAAATACGTAGCGCAGTGCTTTCTAAATTGCTTTCCAATGAACATACTGCTTAATTTTTCCAGAGTGTAAATCCTCCACGGTTGTTCAACAACTCCAACAAACTCGTCTGAATTTGCTTGCAAATCAACTATTTGTGATGCCTTCACTTTAATGATTTCGGGCCGAACGAATACTCAGGCCTGTGCTCTACCCGTTTACTCCATC
The DNA here is from genome assembly GCF_000499385.1 of Eimeria necatrix. Lineage (NCBI taxonomy): Eukaryota > Apicomplexa > Conoidasida > Eucoccidiorida > Eimeriidae > Eimeria > Eimeria necatrix. The sequence goes on along the minus strand of NW_013654802.1, from coordinate 56,335 downwards.
AGCCACACTGGATCCAATAGAAAGGACGCTGAAGTTTGATGAAGGGAATAGCTGTGGAAGCTCACATCAAAGAGCGGAAGACGTTATTAAGAAGTAGAAACATCAAAATATGCATCCAGATGAAGCAATGAAGCGATTTTGTCTCTTTGGAGCGGACCGCCATTCGCAAATGCAGAAAAACTCAAGTCGCGAAGGGACTAGGCGCGAACACTGCTTCACGAAGACCCTTTCTGTTTAGCACTACTTTGACTTGTATCCCAGCATATGCCAGGGGAATATGGCTGGCCTTGCGCGGTCACGGAACAGAACAACTCCCGTTGCCAATTTCTGTAAGTGGAACCGGAAAATCCAAAACCGAATGAAGTATGATTTCGTGTTCCAGCATACTTATGGTGCATCTCTTCGCGGGCATGGTCTAGTGGCTATGACGTCTGCCTAACACGCAGAAGATCCCGGGTTCGATCCCCGGTGCCCGTATTCTTTCGCTTTGCCCCTCCGTGATGGGGCAAAACTGCAGGGCCATCCATATTGCACGAGAATCCATAGTACAGTCATCTGTAAAAGTCAGGTGGCATAAATCAGCCACCAATAACTATTAAATGAGAAACATTCAGTAAGATGTCGCGTTATACGCGGAGGCAAACAGGACGTTAACTTTCGCCCCTCGTTGCGCTTGTGCATATGTGCCTTTCCCACATTTCTAACGCCTTTGCTGTGTTGATTACTCGGTGAAAAAGTACAGGTCCTTTTGTGAAAGTGGCTGTCACTTCAGGGCCGAAGGCAGTAAGTGTGCATGTTAGGTAAGAGCTAGAAGTGCGCACACAACGCAGTCGATAGACTTGTGTGTGTTAAAAAAGTAATCTTTAAGGAGTGCTCTGCATCAACTCAATTCAGCATGATAGATGCGTATCTGGCGGCTTGTACAGCGGGCGTTTGGAGAACACCTTCCCCAGTAGCCCCTTCGGCCTTGACTTAAAAATACGGTAGTTGAGAGATGAAAGTGAAAGCAGAAAATGGAGCTCTCATCGACTAGTCTCGGTACTACGCCATATGCCTTGCGGCCTTTGCTTCCCTCAATAAATTTGCAATTCAGTTCAATCTACTGTTTAAAAAAGGCCACAAACTTGCCTTAAATGCTGAAGCGCTCAACTGGATGAGGCTGCCTCGGCTTCAAATGCGTAAGATACAGCGTCCCCCCAGCGGTCCTTAGCAGTGGATGCCCCTGCATAGCCCGCTGGATAAGTCGCTCCCCGCGATGACTTTGCTGTTTGCGGGTGCCGCGAGGTAGCCCCTTCGCCATCAGCCTCTACCCAATCATCTAGTACGCAAGGCCGAGCGCGAGAAGAAGCACCTCTGTCCTGTTGTTGATCGGAGATGGTGCCTTGGTGCGGCTGCTGCAGCTCAGTGTCCGCAGTGCTGTCAGAGTTTGTGGAACCCCTTAAAAAGGCACCCAGTCCAAACGCCATTCGAGACAAAATTCCAGTAGTCGCTTGAGACCCTCTCTCGAACTCCTCAGGCGTCCAGCCCAGGCGGGCAAGTGCTTGCTCATGTTGAGCTTGACTGATCGCACGCTTCCTTCGAAACTCTTCCAGCATCTTCCGCTCTCCTGTCTGCACTACTCCATCTGCAAATACCCCCGCTAAGAATGCGTCATAGCTAAAAAGGGCAAGTCGTGCAGCTTGAGCACGCGACCGATTAACCAACAAGGTCGTCAGGCCCTGAACTACAGGGAATCCCAGATTTTCGGGTTCCCGTAGTACAAATGCAGCCAACTGCTCCAAATCTAGACAAAAGACGGTTGTTTCGGTGATACAAGTTGCCGTAGACGGCGCTGTCACTACTCCCTCCTCCCGAACGCTCTCAAAATCATCTGAGTCTTCCTTCGGTGGTGCGCTGACCTCGTGTAGTGGCAGTTGCTTTTGCAGTCTTCGTTCGAAGCCCATTTGCTTCCCATCCGACGCATCAGCACTCGCTACGTCAGTTGCTGCTGCGACTGCCGCTGCAGCTGCAGCTGCAGCAGCTTCCGCCACCTGTCGCGCTCCTTCTGCAGCTGCGGAAACCCCGCCCTTAACAACAGCAGCGGCTGTTGATGTCTTCATTTCCCCCCGTGAAGGAGACCTTGTTTCAAGCGTTTGGGGCGACTCCGCTGAAAGTGCAGTAGCGGCAGCTGTGCGCACTGCAGCAGCAGCGGTTGCTGCAGCTTCTGCAGCTGCAGCAACTATGCCTGTGCCGGGTGTGGCTCCCTCTGCTGCATCGACACTGCTTTTAGACACTGCGGTCCCTACTGGGGCCGGTTCTGTGTGGGCTCTCGCTGATTGCACTTCTAGTGTGGACTGCAGCAGCTTCTGGTGTGGCCGCTGTCGTCGTCCACGGGTGGAATCGGCATCCTGAGCCGCCAACTTAGCTGTTTCTTCTTCCGATGGTGCGTCCCTTCCATACGCTCCCATCGCCACATTCTTTCTTACTAAATCTCCGCCTTCAGACATGCGATTCTGCTGTGGCTGCTGCTGACTAGCGCCTGTATGTACTACCTGCTGCGTTCCTGACTCTACTGACAAGGCAGGGCCTTTTTCCTGGAGACTGTCGGGGGGTTCGTCTGCGTGGCTTGCCAGCGTCTCAGGAGGTGTTGCTGCTGTGTGAGAGACTCTCTTAGCTGACTGTTTCCTCAAAGCAGCAAGATAAGAGAGAAAGGGTTCCACACCGAGGACAGCCCCTGTGTCTCCCCCTCTGTAAGTGTCCACTGTCTCTCCCCCCTGAGAGATCTCGACAGCTCCACGCGCCACGAAACAAAGTGTCTCACAGTTGCTGTTTTCTTGCTGCAAGACGTAACCCTGCGGGTAAGTCTGCCAAGCGCCGAGCCTTAGTAAACGACGAAACTGTCTTGGACTCATCCCAGCGGGGAGGAAGTACCTTTGAAATAAGTCGAGTTCGTCTGAGTTGAACGACACCTCCCGGTGCTCAGTGTGAACGCGCCACAGCATCACAGTGTTCAACACCAAAAACACGACATTCCACAGAGCAGCATCCGTCAGTCGGGGCCGTCTGGACCAATTATAGGAGAAGTAACACAGCCCTGCAAGCAAGTTGAATGTCCGAAGAAGCCGCATGTCAGCCATCAACGTGGCCGTTAGAGACAGAAGAGACCCAGCAGTAACCACTACATTTCCGTTTCGATACATCCACTCAGAGATGGATGCGCAATAAGGAGCCAACAGACTACGTAACTGCCTGTACATCGCACGCATGCGCTGACGCAGAAAGCAGATCGAAGGAGGTCGGCGGGCAGAGGATGTGCGTGAGGAAGCCCGGCCCACTGGCACCCTCAGAGGCGCCGCTGACGCAGCGCTAGCAGGCTTTGCCTTGACTTCCTGCGGCATTTGCTCTTGTGATTTTTCGTGCAGCTGATCTTGTGCTTTCTGCTGCACCCGTTCCTGCGTGTCCTCTTGACATTCCCTGACATTTGACGCAGTTGAATCGCTTCCACTAGGAGTGGCGAGCGCTTGTGTTTCCTCATCTTGCATCGTTGTCTTCGACTGGAATCCGTCAGAATTAGCTGCAAAATTAGCAACAGTTTCATCTACATCAGAAGCTGTGCGCAATGTTTCTTCTTCTGGGACCTTAGAAGCCGGATCAATTGCTTGGTCATGAATTCTTACAGTCTCAAGTTCTTGGGCAGCCGTAAGCTGCTGCTGGTGCTGCTGCTTAAGCTGCTGCTGTACTGCATCCCCTTGTAGATCCTGGCTGATCACTGAGCTTCCACTAAGCAGCTGCTTTCGCAGAGCTTGCAGTTGTTGCTGCCTAGCGTGCGCGAACTGCCTGTGGTTCACGACTGATTGCGCTTTGCTGAGAGGTCGCCACGACCTCAGTAAAATCCGAGGCGGCAGTCGTGGCCTCGGGCCTGTACGTGGCCCGCCCACAGCTCCACTTGCTGCTGCTGGTGTTGCTTCTGGAGTTGCGCGGCTACATTCTTTGCTCCGCTGTTGCCTAGCTCGGTGGAACAACGGCTTCAGTAGTCGCTTGATTGCGACGTTAAACAGGATCGGGAACTGGAAATTTATTGCCCCACCCCAAGTTACATCTGGAGAGCCAGGAGACCCTATAAGTCCTAGAAGGCTTCCTTGCCGCCGCCGGCGGCCGATTCCACGGGACGCTGATTCTTGTTTAGAATCGCTCACTGCTTCTGCTGCGTTGTCTTTTGTAGCGCAATTTGCTGCTCCTTCATCGACGGCTGCTGTTGCGTCTGATGTCTCCAGTTCCGGCAATCCTAATTTCTTCTGGGTCGGAAATGAAGCAGCAGATGTAGCAGGGTTAATACCAAAACGAATCATTCTATCCCCTTGTGTCCGCATCGCAAAGGCAGCAGCAGCAGAACCACCGGGCGGATCTATTGAAGCAGCTTGGGGCAATACGGCACCTAACCAAGCCGCTGTAGCCTCAAAACAGCTCCGGGCAGCCCGGCCTCTGCGCCGACCAATTACAACGTTGTTTTGCTGCTCTAACTGAAGTCTATCGTCCTTCCCAGTGGCGGAGCAGGTGCTCGTTGTGTTGCGGGCCTCCCCTGCATTGACTCGAGCTCTAACGTATCTTTTGCGCCTACCGTAAACGCAACATACCGCATCCGAAGCTTGTGAGGGGATGTCGCTGGGCAAATTTTCAGCTGTTTGAAGATGGTTCTCGTTTCCGTACGCTGCGTCTTTTGTGCCGTCTGGCCCATTCGAGCTGCACGTGCATCTTTCTCTACTGTAGGCATCTCCGACTGAGTGTTCGTTATGCTGCCGAATATCATTTTCGGCTGTAGGATGCTCCACGCGCTCCGAGGATTCTGTAGAAGCCGTCTGTATGACGTCCTCAGGCGTGCCATGCAGACACTTTACTTGTGCGAATTGATGCGGGAGCTGCTTGTGATGCTGCTTCTTCTGCTGTTGAAAAACATGCTGCTGCCGTGCAAAAGGCACAGATGAGCGGACCAGTGGGACGATCCACCGTCTAGTGCATTGTGGTCCTCTGATACCCGCGGCAGCTGTACCGCCAAGGGCAGCGCGTCGGAGGGCAGGTAGTGCAGTTGCTGCTGGCTTGGGCGCTTTTCTGTGGAACAGACTAAAAGCATGCATCTCTGGTTTTCACATTTCGGTCTTCTCTGCAGAAGGTGTGATGATGACGGTCGTCGCCCGTTGGCAGCACATGAACCGACGGTTGCAAAAAGTTCACCTTGTACCAGGAAACCACCAAATGTAGCTGTTATAAGCTCCTACTTCACGCTCTGCAGCTTTTTTTGGGTTTTCTAGTCCCGGAAAGTCCGGAAGGCAGGCCAAGTTCATGTGGTGAACTCGCTGGAGGACCGGGAATGCACGTTGCTTCCGTCACAACTAAGTCTGCGCATGGGGAGCTTACGCTGTTCAATTGAGCCAGAAGTAATGGAAAGACAAACCTGGAAGCTGCGGGAAGCCGAGCACGCAAGTCCTGAAGTCACTTCGGGTGCCGACTGTCTTGCCGCCCTGACTCACCTCCGCCACCACAACAGGGTTCCTGGGAGTGCGCAGCCGAAGTTATAGTATTAATGAAGTAATCGTCACCCTCAGACTACTGAAACTCTTGAATATCTTAAGCTATAAAGGTTGGGGGACAAAAAGTGACGAAAAATGTCTCTGAGAGTTTCCTGAGAGCGCCGTTGTGGACAGCGTAGCTTCATGATGAACACAAGTTGCTGTGGCCTTTGGCTTCTTCCGCGCGTTCCCCAGAAATGCAGGAGTAATCTAAGTAATTACTCAAATCTTTTTTGTGGAGCTTACCAGCAAGAATGACAGCTTTGCGATAACAAAAATTTGACGCTTATAAGCATCGGCTTCAACGTTTGCTCGCCGTTGCTCCGGACACAAACTCCATTAGGGGAGTAGTTTTGAATGTAGCCTCCCTTGGAAAGGAAAGGCACACGAAGGCTAGGGTAAAATCTTCAGCATGGGCATGCCAAGTAAAAGAGTCACAAATTTAACGTCGAGCTCCTCAACTCACTATGCTTGCCTGAACGTGCGTACCAGCGTGAACTCTCCTTGATGCTTTCATCTGTCCCATGCTTGAGACAATGCACAGTGGTTGTGCCACGGAATCAGAAGCCGCTCGTAGGTTGAAGTGACTTGCAAGCCATTACTGCTGAAATGGGGGTCGTTCAGGAGGGAAGCTTTTGTTCTGACTTGAGGCGCGGCTACACCTCTTTAGCGTGCGAAAGAAGTCAAGGCTTCGATTTTACAACATCCTGAAGTGTGGATCCATGGAGTGATGCACAGCTATGTCTGGAACTTATTGGCTGCTGACGATGTCAGTGTCCCACTTGATGTCCGCTAGAGGACGCTGAGAGTAAACTTTACATTATTACTGCTCTATTTACGTAGGCGCACTGGCTGCTTACCCACTCTTTATTGCTTCTCTCAAGGCAACTACTACGACAACTGCTATAGCCATTCCTTGTTTTGCTTCATATGCTTTGCATGCCTGCATCCACTGGACGAGGCATGCAGCATATTGCATTTTGTATGGCCTTACAAAAATCCGGACAGCAAAGGGCAGCTTTTAAGGCGCTGTACACTTTTAAGAGGGGAAGCGAAAATGAAGTAACCTTAGGCCGAGCCCCGCCATGTTGGACTTTTCGTAGCTAGCCTAGTTTGCCCATGGAGAACAGGTTGTGTTGTGATATCACAAAAATGGGAATATCCCCTTGGCGGCTGGTTGAATTGCTTGTGCTAGCAAATATCATGTGTTCACTTGCCACAAACCTTTGTTTTGGGCTGTTCCCCAACAGTAGTAGCTGGACTCGTTCCACGAGTATATCAAATAGGAAGCCTGATATGAAACAACAAGATCAGCTAAGCCGAGGATTTTTCGCGACACTGCTGGAATCCAGTAGGATGGGCTGACACAGACCGCTGGTTCCCCACTCGTTGCAGGCCCTATGTCTAAGAGTGTGATAAAGGGAAGGAGAGAAAAAACACCGATTGGCAGCTAGCAAATAGTAACTACTCACGAGACACAACGAAGAGAGCACATTTCCAGTGGAAAGCAGACCAGCTGCGTTGCGTCATCATTGTAGAATGGCACATGCTAGAGGAGCTGCGTCTCCTAGTAACTCTACGTAACTTAGCAAATTGGCAAGTGAAGGCTTTTATCATCTGGAATTATGAAGCTACACGGGCCTGAAACAGAGCAGCAAGGATGCAGAACAGAACTTACTAGTGGAGATGGGCAGCTTGCAGAGTACAGCTCAAATGCTGTGACACAAGCTCTAGGACAACTATATCCATGCTAAAACAATCAAAAAATGCATTCAAGGCTTGAAAATGTAATTTCGGATGTTCCTGTAGGGCGTTAATATCTACCTTCTCTTCCCCTTCGCCGTCAAGTATGCTGTGGTCCGGTACCAGCAGCATCGTGCGCGTCCCTCAGCTACCAACCAAAAGCTGGAAAGAGCGCTTACAGCACAGCCAGAATATGGCATGGTGGATAAATAATGAACAAAGAAAAACTCATTTGGATGGGTAGCCCAAAGGCTCTTTGTTGCTCCCATAAGCCAATCCACAGAGGCCGAGCCGTTCATGCTCGAGATTCCTGCCCCGCCCACCTGAGGCTGTAGGATTGCTCCGAAATTGTGCCGGCAGCTTTCTACCGAACTGTGTTGGCTTCTGCTTTGGCTCACATGAAGCAACATAAAGTTGCTAATCGTTCACGATGATCCGTATCTGGTCCTATTTGCGCCAATGGCTGGTCCGGACCCCAAGCGCATGTACCTCGCGATCAATTCGCAAAACATAGATAGCCTCAAGAAAGAGAAGCCATATTGGAGCAAGCCATTTGTATTCTTGAATCCAACGTAAGCTGTGTTCCTCGTGCGTTGACCGTACGCTCCTCCGTGAGGCTTTAAGCTAAAATCTTGATCTCTCCTGATAACTTTCGTTGTGACTGCTAGAAACATTAAACCTTCTCGTATTTAGTCATAGCAAGGAGTTAAGTTAAGCTGTGCTGCTTGTGGGATGTGGCAAGCTCAGCGGGACAGGCATCAAGTACACTTCTCTTCAGGCTGCAATGATGCTTAAGAAGATGAAAATTGTGGATTTTCTTCTTGACCAGCCGGCATTGGACCTTACCGTGAAGAGCACTGACGGGAAAAACACTGTGACTGTTGCTGTCGAGGCAAAAGTATGGTCCACGGTCTTCAGTGCAACCCGTTTGCAGTTCGCGTGCGCGACCATAGGCTCTTGGTGCCCCATTGGTGAGGATGTGCCCAAGATTTCGTGAGGTTCCGCAGAATTTTTTGAGTGCGTTCGCTGCAGATGGGAGTCCCCACTCTGGAAAAAATTCTTCACAAAATCGATTTGCGTAGTCTTGCGGAGGTCGACTCGTCGGGCAAGGGCCCAATAGACTATGCGGATCCTGGTTCAGACGGTGAGCGCCGCAGCTAAATGTTTTTAAATACAACCTGTGTAAGTGTCTCTTCATGCATGGCATCAACGGGCTGCCAGACGATTAGAGGGGCATCCCCATTTTGCGAACTTGTGCAGAGGCTTTCAGGCTTTCACGCTTCATGTGACGACTTTTTTATGTGATGCTTTTGAGCAGTTTATGAATTTCTTCATTCTATGGGGTGCAAGACACGCCAGGAGAAAGAGGTAGCAATGGCAGGGTTTTTTGGAGAAAACGTGAAGGGTACTGTCCCTGGAATCAATGAGCATCAACAGAGGCGCAGGGAGGCAAACACACCTAGAAGGAAGTCAGGCAAGCGGAACAAGAGCGCTGTCACGAGCCAATCAGAATCCCAAGATCAAGCGAAGACGTCTAGATCGGCACTGTCGGATGCGTCTAATGGCACTGTTGACGAGTTAGACGCCACCTGGAGGCGCTTCGATGACATTGATGAGCTGGAAAATGCACTCAAAGCTTACGTAGATGAGTGGGGGGACGATCATGAAGACGGAGATAGCTGTGTTCATTGGCTTAAAAGCATCGCACGTGCCAAGGAGACTGGAAAGACTGAAAAGCTGTTGGCAAAGTGGAACGACAGCATTAGGAAACTGAATGGAGACGATGAAAATGAAGCCAAAGAGGAAACGGTAGAAGGCGACAGGAAGAGCGTTAAAAGCAGAAATTCTAGGGGGAGGTCAACTCGTAGAGCTTCCTCGACAGGCAGCGTCGATACGGAAGTGCGGCAACGAGGCCGCTCTACAGGCTCCATCACGGTGGACCCGGAAGCCATCAAACTATTCTTTTCAGGCAAAGCTGGGGACCAGGTAACTTGTTAGGGCAGTTTTGTAGGGAGTGTTTCTGCAGTGAATCGTTACAGCTGCGGAGGAAGCCTTAGGAGAACACGTGCATCCGTAGCTGACTTCTGCGCGTTTTCATTTGCTCAGGTGAACTTTAAGAGCAAGGGAAAGAACACACATCGCCTTACTTATGTCGTTTCGTCGAGGTCGGCCTCGGTTGCTCCGTCTGAAAAGCGAGCTGATTAGAAGGAAAAGCGAGGACGTCAACAGCATTCTTGTCTTAGAAGCACCACTTAAAGTTGCCGAAGCAGGCTTCCTCATTGACCAGACTGCTGATTGTTTGCCACATTCGCACGAGACGGCCAGGATTTTTTCCGACACCACATGTGGGGCAGTTTCATCTTCTTGGCATAGCAGTTGAGGCCAGAAAATCTTCAGGCGGAACAGCCAGTGCTAGGACAGGCATTCATTGCACGCTGGCTTCTCCCAGCTCATACGGGCCACCACGGTCATGCTTTGAAGCATCTGTGGGACTTCCAAGCTATTCCCAAGCCCCAATCGGCGCTGCCACCTCGATCGCTCACGCCGCCGCGTCCTCTCTCTTGCGTATACTTGCTTGTTGGGGAAATGCACAATACGGATAGCTTTTGCACGTTGGTGGCTTGCTCGTAGGTCAAGCCATCCAGGTCATACCAGCAGTTTTTCGTTTTAGCAGTGGAGTTTGTGAAGGTGTCGGTTCGGGCGGAGGTCGACAAGGCACGGAATCCACTATTGCCACAGGATGCGGAGATCAAGTGCCAGTGAAATATCAGGGTGCTCCGTGCAGCTATCCCAGCAGCCCCCTTGACCTGAGCATGCTGCTCAGCTGTTTCTTCACTCAGCCCGCCCCCCGATTTGCTTGTTCTCTTCGGTACTCAACTTCCTGCCCTTTGCAGGGGGTCCCGAAAGAGTGGTTAAGCGAGCAGAGTGCACTGGCGAATTTTGCGCTACAGGCTTTGCACGCTGGTGTATGTAGCGTCCATCTCCTTTATATTTATTCTACTGACAGGTATACTACGTAACTTTTCTTGCCGCAATGGCTGGGATAGCCAAAGTACATGCGAACTAAAGAAAAAAAATTGTATTGTTGCGCCAAAGAACTATTCGAATCCTCCTTTGGTTTGACGCCACTTCCGGCTGAACGCCGTCTCTGAAATGCATGACGCTTGACTGTTCATGGAATTCGCCGAATTGATGCCCCTAGCCGTGCTGGCCTGCCTGTGCTAGCTACCCATGGAAGGCATCCCATCCCACTCTTTGGCATATTTCTGTTCCAGGTCCTCTTCCTTGGGCATGGAGAACAGGTGGCGAGCTATCGCCCTTGCTTCTCTTTTGTTCATGTATGCATGCAGGCTGCCGCCCGCAGAAAACATGCACGATACGCAAACACTGTCTGGCATAGTTGCAAAGCTCGGATTGTTCTTAATGTGGTAGACGCTTGCAATCGTGTGCTGCACCTCGTCAACTTCAGCTGCCGTTGTCTTCGCAGAGGACTCCTCTGAGACAGAATCACCAACTGCGATGACGGTCGTGGGACAGACGATACAAATGACTCCTCCAGCTGCACGAACAACACGCAAAATTATGCTTTCCGACTGAGAGTTGTCGAGCATGCCTGGCTTCCACTCTGTCTGTACGTACATGCCACCAGGATCTCACTGTGTGGCGTACCTTCAATGCATCCGTCCTTGTCTCTGCATGAGGAGAGGTTTAAGACTTGCTTGCAATTCTCAAACTCCAGGAGTTCAGAAGATCGGACCACACGAGCCTCCGCCAACAACAGAAAACGTGCAACGGCCACACTAACGAAAATAATGCGCCTTCTCACAAAAGTAGCCATTAAAGCAGCTCCTTCCTACAGCGCAGTGCACAACACAATTAGTTGGAAGTCTTTCAAGTTCTTAGGCGGGTGCGGAACTCTATGTGCACGCAGAAGCAGGAATGTCCTACCTGCGCCACACGCCAGCCCCGTGCACCCAACCTTTTCTCTTGGCCCCCTTCGCCTTCGCTATGTTTAATGAGCAGTGTGATTCCGGCATGCATCCATTTTATTTTACTCTTTAAGAGGCTGTCAAGCTGCCGATGCAGTTCGCTTGGTTGCGACTGCGTTTGCGCGACCAATTTCTTGGGAGTGCGAGCCCCCGCCGTTTGGTAGGAAATGTTCACCACATCCGCCAACCTCTTTGAAAGAAAAAACATTTTCTTTCGCGAGTGGACCCGCCGAAAAAGCAAATTCGGATCTAATGATGCTATTGTCGTTGGGCTCCGCAGGTCGTCGGGCAGCTGAAAAGGCACAAACGCGAAGGGACTGCAGTTTGCTATGGCAGCGAAAAACACTCATACTACACTTGGAGCAAATCACTTTTAGTCCAGCAAATATCTGAGCACTGCGATGCAGAGATGCGCACCATAGATGTCTTGTCACTCAAACCATAGAAGTCCATGATCATTTGCACATCGCAGGCGCCTTCCGCATCACAACTTGCTGGCAAAAGAATATGGAAAAGGCTTCCTGGCTTGGATGCAGCCGAAGCAAGTGAATACAGGCTCTCCTCTTCTTCCTTGGCAGACAGAACATCTAACTTGGCTGCAGCAACGTCATCAGTGTATGCCAAGGATGCTACAGTTTGTTCTATGGGTCTCTCTGGTAGCAGTTCTCCGTCAAGTAGGGGATTGACCTCCGGCTCCACTGCATAGCTGGCCTTGACGCTGTTTTCTTTGTGTTCTGCTTCTTCTGAGTTGCTTGTCGATTCTGCTCCGCCATTGGGGCCTGGTGTCTGGCTATGTAGAGTGTCCCCGTTTCTCTGGGGCTTGAACGGGGTTCGTTCCTTCTCCTCTGTAGCTGCCCTCACTTTGCTTTTGTTGCTGATGAAGATTTTGCTCGCGTCAAGCTCCGCAAGTTTACGTAAACAGCAGACAAAGAACCCTCCCGTATTGTTGTGATGGGGCAAGATGCGAACGCACTTCTCCAGGGACATCATATCTGCTCCCGGAGGAGGAAACATGGTGGGCCTGTGTAGCAGCAGGAACCCTTAAACACAGAGACACTGTCAAAGATGCTATCAATAAGTAATTGGAAAAATAGGACTTATCAAGCAAAAGCAGAGCCCTGGGCAAGGCCATACCGTATTCGGTGACGATATTCTTCCGGTACCTCATCAAATGTGCGATAGAAGGCAGTCCCGTTGCAGTTCTGCACGTCTGCCTGTGAGGGCTCATCTTGAGCTGACGAACGCTTCTTGGCAGGAGGCGAGGGTACAAGCCAATGAGGCTTCCCTTTGGACCATCTGAGACCTGTTGGTTTTGCATATTCACACAGAAGCAATGCTAGCACGGCTGTACAAGAAAACTTCAGCTGGCGTGGCCAGAACAGGGGGGCTCCATTCTTTCAGGTTAACGAACTCTGCCGCGGCAAAAAGTAACCATTAATGAGGGACAGTTGCTCAATCTGTTGCACCTGGCAGGTCTGGGGGATCGACAATCTCCACACGGCCCTTTTGTTGGGACAGAACAGTTGCAATGACTGCCTAAAAGCAGCAATCGCATTTGATGAGCTCCGTTTGAAAGCAGATTTCCAGAAGCAACCCCTGCTGTAGCAAAGCAACTGCCAAGAGAGTTTGCCTACTTCGTCTTCTAAGGGGTTCAGCGAACAAGTCGAATATACAATTTTGCCGTCCACGCGCAGGAGCTGGAGGCCACGGTATAGAATTGAAAGCTGAGCACAAAGTGATTGGGCCTACGCAAAAGGTTTGACCTTCGGTACTTGCTTTGACCGCTTTCTCAGCATCTGCCACTTCGAGATCACGCCGTGCTATTGTTGCTGCAGAGGTGACTATAACTCAGCAAATACCTGGATGGGGTGCATGCTATGGCCGCCGCCAGTGTTCCAGCTCCTCCACACGTCTAAATTTTTCCGCAGAGTTCCGTCGCCACTACACGGTACGTCAGCTGGAAAGTCCAGTAAAATCGACCAGATACAAGCGTCGTGTTGTGCTCTGAACGTTTTGTGTTGTAAGCTTAGTTACGCTTGCCACGCGTGAATATAACCACGACGCAAGAGCTCACCCAGGATTCTGTCGAATTGCAATTTGACCTAAGGGCATGAGCAAAAGCCAGATATTGCAAAGCACCTGCAGGCTCAGAGCTGGCATCAGAAAATATGCTTCGGTGCACAGGAATTTAGTTGTCCTTAACTTGCAACCCCTTACCAACCTTGTGGGAGCCGTCGGCTGATATGCTATGAAGCGTCGGAAAGCAAGCAGCTGAGCGAAATGCAACAAGCACAGCGGCCAACGTTCTCTGCAGGTGTGAGGCCAAACCAAGGTTCTAAAGGCGAAGAACTATCAAAGCGCTCACCGTCGAGACAGGTAACCGCCACTGAAGGAGACGCTAACCTCTGCAGTTGGTGCGTCAATGTAACTGCACGCTTCAAATCAACGTCATTAGCGATGACTGCGCCTGTAGGGTTGCACATAAAGGCAATGCGCGATGGATTTAATGCAGAGATTTCGACGGTAAACGGATAGCGTGTGCTCAAATATTAGGCTATGTGAGTCACGCTCGAAAGGGGACGAAGATGAATGTATAATCAAGAAAGACACTCAATTTTGTGCTTGCTCTGCTGGCTCTATAATGGTAATCTTTGAACTGGAAGGATATACTGTCTAGGCCATGATGCTTACCGTCCACTGGCGGGATGCCGACAGAGGATCCTTTTTCTGTAGACGCATGAAGCTGAGCCTTCCACTGCAGCATGTCAAGCATTTCTGATGTCTTTGAACCTGAAGAAAGTAATGAACATCCCTCTGAACTGCATGCCCACACCACTAACGTTGCTCATATGAATATTCGCATATCATCACTGACTGTCAGTTCAGTATATTTGAAGCAATGATACTCATTGCACTTGCGCATTGTTAGCTGGCTTGTCACAATATGGTGCAGTATTAACGACGAGACCACTTACTCGGGACAGTACAACCACATGGAGATGAAACCAACTAGCGCAGGATGATGAGTCTCTATATCTAAGAAAAATGGCAGAATTACCTGGAGATGAACACATATCTAGCACAAGGTGGTGAGGCTGTATGTCTAAGAAGAGGCACGGCAGCATGCTGACAGCCTCTTGTCGCGTGAGTGCTCCCTGCAGTCGAACAAGGTAGCATACCATGGAACGAAGGCCTGAGTAAACAACTCAATACTTGTCATGAGATAAAGTCCGATATTCTGAAAATCTTTCGCCGAACAGTGTTTACGCCACACAATTCGTAGCTGCTTAGGTTGAATCATGTGACGCTTACCCTGAAGTCCTCGTTGATAATTTGTTCACGGATTTCTTTAAAAAGAAGATCTTTTTTCATATCAACCTTGCTTGTTGTGTCCCATTGCCCTGCACATCGTAAGCTATCCCCAATACAAGCCATCATTCAACATTATCTTCTGCTGCCTTGAGCACTTCATTAGTGTGGACCACGAAAGTGGAGACCCAAAGAAGTGCAGACAACTCACAAGCAAGCTGATGAGGGAAGAACGGCAATCTCCGGACGGTACTTTTCCCCTGCAGAAGTCCACATCGCGGAAACGCATTCGCTGCAGAGCAGCCAACAGGGGAGCCCCCATATAAGCTAAAGTTTGCGTTAGTTGTGTGTTCACACCAGCATGCACAATCCTGACAGGATAAAGCTTACTTCCGCCTGGCTCAAGTCGACAAGCAAAGCTCGTGTGCTTCGCCAAAGTGCAGAGGAGACATTAACGCGTACAGCAGCTGCAGACGCCAACAGTATTACTAGACCATGTATCGTGGGAAGAATGACGGACTATTTGGCAAGTGCAATACTTCATTTATCGAGGCCGGCGACGGAACAAAATGCCACTGCCACAAGAACACATTTTCCCCTCAAAACTTTTGATGTATGGCCCCTCACAGCCTTCACTGTTAATGGGAAAATCACTTAAATCCCACCTGGCAAAGGGAGTCGCTGGATGGCCATGAAGTCGTCCCACTCCTCATTAGGGCAAATGCCTTGCCTCTGCATGACACAGCAGCGCACTATAGACTATACATGAGCATTCTGTGACCAAAAAGCGTGTTTTCGACAACATTTGTAGCTAAAAGCAAATCAGCCAACTCTGCTTCCGCCACTCAAAGATGCAATGTTCTTTCGCACGCAAAGCAGGAGTCCAGACGAGCAGATATTACACTTCGAGCGTGGGTGTTTGAAACACCCACCTGGTAGTATTCCTCGAATGCTGCATTCTCATAAATTATTTCATCGTACGCCTCTTTGGCTGGTTGAGGCCTTTCGTCCTTATCTGTACCTCCAGTTACCCGTGCGTACTTGGCAGCCCGCTGTCTACCCATCATCTCAGCGCCTCTAAAACGGCGCTTGCCTCGAGCCATTTCCTGTGTATACGGCTAGCAGCTCAGTTGGACAGCACTGTTCTTCCCCAGCGGGGAATCCCTTAAATGTTCGCCCCTGATGATCCTTCGTCAAGCGAAATTAAGATCTGAGTTTGTGACGCCAGGCGAGTATGGATTCATACGGAACTGAATGTAAGAAGGATCCCTGGCTGGGGCTTTATGCCAAAGACGTGGTTAACAAACGGTTTCTTCCTTCATATGTAGGCCCATGAAAACCAAAGGAGAAGACTACTGAGCTTTCCCTTGATACTGAAGACGCTCAAACTCAACCTATCGAATTATTGCAGGCAATCTGAGGAGAAACGCCAACAAGCATCTTCCGACTCATGTCGAAGCTACAAGTTGACCACGCATATGATGCAGGTACTTCTGCAATAGTAAGTGGATCTTCAATGCTTTTTGAACGGGGCCTACTGGGTTGGTTCATAAAATGGTAATCCAATTTTTTTGTCGGGACCCAATGTATTAAGCACCGAAGGCACACTGGCTGCTGCAAGTTGAGCTCCACAGGGCCCCACAACACCAATGACTTTATTTGCGACTCATATGGACAAAAATTCATATTGGCAAATAGATCAGGCTTGTCTTCTTACTAGTTTTGCTTCTCGAGCTGGTTTGTGTGGGGTATTTCTTCCTCTGTTTGTTTTTCTCGTGATATTGCCCACTACATCCGTTCAAGGTCTCCGCGGTTGTTGTGTGCAGCACAAAAATAATAGCGTTACCGCCTGCGGACTAAGCGCTTTTATATGAAGTTGCGATAGATTTGTCGGCTTTTAGTTGCTAATTTGCGTAGGTTTGACAGCATCCGCTGCGAGTACTTGATCTAAGACCGACTGGGCCTGTCGAGGCACTGCAAAAGCGCCAGCACTTCACGTTTCAAGCATGAACCTCGTTGAAATGCCAACTATTTGTATACTCCCTTTTCACATTTCGCTTCACAGAAGCATTCGGTGCTACTTTTTAGGCCTTTTCCTGACTTCGAGTTACCAACACTTCAGTGGCGCTTGCATTGGTCTCAGCGTCCTCTACTCCGATTATCCACAATTTAACAGTCCTTAGTCCTAGTTGAATAGGTTATCGGCTTCGTCGCTGCTTTTCCGGTCTGGCTCCCAGCAACTCCAAAACCTCAAGCGTATGGCGGGTAGCTTCATGCTCCCCGTGTGTGTGTGCGTGAACTCTCTAGATTGTTTCCCAACTGTGCCGCTCAGACTTATGACCTGTGGTATGTCTGTTATGTTGGTTGTCTCAAATTTGACGTGAAGTCGTTGGGTATGCATTGATTTCACCTGTGCCCATTTTTGTCGTTGCACTCCTTCGAATTGAACGGTAGAGGAGTGTCGCTTATTTGCCTCCCCTTCCAATTCAATCCATTAAAACACGATGAAACTTTTAAACCCATAAGACGTTGTAGCTTGGAAGCCTTCGCTTGAGCCACGCGTGCTGCACTCTTGTCACTTCTACTTCCAGTTCTATTATTAGTACCCCAGGCAAAGTTTTATTTTCACGGCTCAGGAACATACTGAGTGAGTAATGTTGCTTCTGTGTTGTATCGGCATGCGTGCATGCCAGCAAAAGCAAAACCCGGTTCTCCGATTTTATGCACGGCATCGACAAAAAGGAGAGTGCAACTATCGAAAAACCGACACTGATCAGAGGCACGATTCTCTCCCTCGGGACATTTGCGGCCAACATTGAGGGTCCCTCCCAGCAGCACTCGGTTTGGGGCAGTAGTTCCCTTGCAGTGAGACACTAGTGTCTAGTGTCTGTAGGGTTATATTCGGCCAGTTTTCTCAAGATTAGTCAGCTGATTGTGTCTAGTGCACGGAACTCTAAGTGTGGCGTAGGATGCTGCTCTGATCTCCGCTGTTAAGCCTTAACTTTAGCTAGCTTTGAGAAGCCGTCGACGTGCTTAGTAGAAGAAGAGGCTTTCCCTAAGATTGCCTTTACGTAGAGAGTGCAATGCAGGCGATTCAACTTGCGTGCTTCCAGAAACTAAAGATGACCTCCTGCTCCAGCTCTTGCTGGAGCAGAGGTCATCTGTGCGTGTGTTCGCCCTTCTGTTCGTGTACGCTGGACAGAAACGTTGGCTCCAAAGAAAAAGCAGCAAGCAAGCAATAGGTGCACTTTAGAAAATAAAATTGAAGATTAGCATCCAAAGCACAATAAAAGGGCCCACACGCAAACACTGAAAATATATTGAAAAAATACCAATTGAAATGTGAAAGAAACAAATTAGGAGTCACCATAGTATGCAGGAAATAGCTCCAACGTGTCTTTTCCGTTCTGGCTACATAGGATTACACGTAACGCTACTCATTAGAGACACTTTTCACAGACAAAAACACCCAAATGGCATTTTACTTTTCAAGGGGACGAATCACCCATGTCATCCGCCTAAATGAGGCTCCTCAGGCAGACAGGCTTCCATGCACTGGCTTGTACCCGTGCAGTAACATCGACAACTTCTAACATTCACAAATTTTGTCAAGGACACTTTACATCCTTAACAAAAATACGCCAGAAGCGGTATTTCAGGTTGTGTGTTCTCGTTTTCCCACTGGCATTTTCGTTTCCTCTAATGAGCCCAAATATCACTTTATTCCAATCAAAAGCACACAAGAGCCCTACGCGGTTCATTGGCTGCTGGAAAACCCAATAAGGATTTCAGTAGACGCACCTTATACCACTACCACTTTAAGTATCAGCATCAGGATAATGGTGATTTTGCTCCCGCGTAGGTTTAAGGGATTAAAGTCATTGCACTACATTCAACAGATGCGTACAAGTGGGCTAAATAGTGAATAAAGGCGCGTCAAAGCAGAGTTTGTTTACAAAATCGGAGTAACTTGAATGTTAGCTCTTTTGTTTCCGTTTGTTTCCTTTGGTGTTTAATTTTTCCTTCAAATTTGCATATTTTGGCAAGCTTCTACGATTATTTTAGTGTTCTTCTAAGAAAAGCAAGCTGATTAACGTGTATTGGTACTTCTACTTAGGTGTACACACGGGCAGTTTACAGATATCTCTACGTGTTTTCAGGTGGTTAGGCTGTGCATTGCATCAGAAGCTCAGATTCCAAAAAAAAGATAGGGCTTTTCTGAAGCAATTAAGTAAAGGCATCATTCAGCCTGCCTTTCACGAGTCAAGCAGAAACGCTTATTGGCTTGGGCAGGTCGCTCGGAACGAAAACCTTCGGTGGAGCCCACATTTGTTTTGAAGCGGGATAGCATTTGAATTCTTTATATCTTTTATCAAATTGTTTTTGACGTGGTTGCGGTGAGCGTGCGGGATGAGGAGCACGAGACCCCGGTTGCACCGCTGAAGCGTGTGGGCCATCTCTGCTCTTGTAGCATTTAGCAGCCAACTGCGGCAGAATGAGAGGACAAAAAGCCGACAACTGCTCTTTTCAGACTTCCACGAGCTGGAATAATGACTGGGGTGAACCACGATTTTCAGTGTCATAGCGTACCTTCTGTCTGAGCACTTGTTCCTCTGTCCGATGGCTGGAAGTCCCGTTGCCACTGGCATTGTGTCTCTCAGGCCTCGAAGTTGTCTGATGAAACGATTTATCTTTTGCCGCGTTTCTACGACAAGTGTAACTGCATAGCATAAGGCGGCGCTCATGCTCTGCAAAGTCCCGTCTATATTGTTCTACCGTTGCCACCAGTGGCTTGGACCTTTCCAGCCGCTCAAGAAATTGCTGAGAGGTTAAAGAGCAAATACAAAGACTTTCTGCCTCAAAGTATGAAAATAGTTCTTTGATTGGGGTCCGTGACAAGGCTACATCTCACTTGGTTCTCTTTGACTATTTTCCAATGTTCCCTTTTTCTCAACCCAATGTTGAGGCTGCGAGGCGCCACTGGTTTGGGCGGCAGACGGTACGGTCGGTTCATCGTAGTAGCAATTGTAGTCAACATCTTGAAGTTGTCATGTGCCTGCATCTTCTCCTTTGAGCGAACCTGATACGATTTTCTGGGTCGCTTCTGCTGCTGTTCTGTATTGCCCATGAAAGGTTTAGCATTATCTATGTTCGCTCTTACTGCTTTCAAACGCTCTAAATGTAAACGATGTTCCAGTTCTCTTGCCCGAATACCCACGATTGGGTTACCATGCGTACAGTCTGTGCGGCGGTTCGTGCAATTCATATTCTCACCCTTTGCATTGCCGGGCCATACACCTCTGTAGAACTCAAGTGAGAAGGCTAAGGGCTGAGCTGAGCATTCAACTCGTCAGCTCCTCCAAGGTTTGAAACGTGGAACTGTACCTAAGCCTCGACACATGAGTTCTGCAATACTGTCATGGAAGGGACTGCCTCCCTCGAACAGGGTGGCCGTTCAATTGTTCCGGGAACAATCTTCGCTTCGCCCGTCAGCCGCCAGGAATTGCTTTTGGCTATCAACTATTCTTCTATCATCTCTCAGTCCGGGTCATTTTGTGGGGCCCGACGGCATTGTCGACGCTCCCCAACAAACAGCAGGCTCCTCGCTATACATCCAAGTACTGCATAGAAAACAATGCCCAAAAACTGCCTTTCGTGTTTCTGGTGAAACTATTTCATCGATACTACGGGTTAGTTGTGCTCATACACATATCTTATTTAGAAAAGGCTCCAGCTTGCAGATACCGAGAATGCGTGCCAAAGCCCCAATGCTCGTGCAGTCGCCTTGCATGCCAGGCCGATTCCAAATTTTCGCATCACTGCATCCTCAAAGCAAGCCCTTTACGAGTCTTTAAAAGTATAATATTTGTCTTGACAGCAGCAACTGCATCTCACACTGTGCTGCACGGTTAGAAGTGGCTTCAAGGCTAGACTTCTAGAGGGTCACCAGCCAGCTGACACACGGCGTGCAGAGCACGTAAGGCGGCGTGTAGAGCGCACAAGAAATCTCAGATACACATTCAATTTGAAATCTAGTACAAATATAAGATTAAAGACTCTATTAGTATGAGACTCCTCTTATGTTGGAGTACTGCACGAGTGCGTCACCTAAAATACTTCGTGCAACAAGCCGAGCACCCTGGCGACGAGAGGATAAAGCTGCTTCCTTCCTCTCAGAAGCCATCCCCTGCCACGCCTGGGCTGTTTCGAGCATTGTTAAAGTAAAATTAGGCTGCCAATGAAGTGTCAAAAGACTTGCCCCCAAGCTCGGCGCGGCGAGCAGGGGCAAACCACGCACGCAGCAATTCGACGGGCCCTCTTGCTAAGTGACAGTACCTCCATAGCACTTGAATCTCGTTTTGTGCGGGAAAACGGATTCGCAAATATATTTGACTCTGGAAACCTAGGAACATCAGAGTGCTCCCCTGATACCTAGCAGATCCTGTGGACAGGTAGGCTATGAATGGCAAATCGGCGAGCTGGTCAATACTTACGAGCCAAGCGCTCCCGCTTCGTTTGGCATCCTCATGCTGAAATACGATTATATTCATGAAGCTTGTCGTTAGGGACTGCATTGGCGGCAGCAGCAGCACCCAGTTGACCCTGCCGATCTAGGGATTGCCCGCAGCGGGAAATGTGACCCAGTGGCTGTGATTTTATTACCTACGTAGGAGTGATAGAACAATGAATACGGAACATGAAAGCTAAAAGACGCAACCTTTACATCGTATCTGAGTGGAATCTGACCAGTTAGTTCAAAATATCCCCCTAACTGTTTGACATTCCTGGGTCACGTCCAATGTCGCAACCTTTCTGTTTGATTAATTAGACAACACTCCTTCCAGTGCATTCAACCAGCATGAAAAATATTTCTACGAATTCTCGCCTCTCCAGAGTGAGCCGGTTCAAGAGGGGGCTAACAGTTTATTTGGAACATTGTTTTTCCCTCTGCCTCACCACCTGCTGGTGGGCGATAGACTACGTTGCCTCCGGAAATCACGAAGCGATAAGCAATCCATCAGAATCTGCTTCGTTGCAGGCAACGCATGTTGTGTAAATCTATGGCGTGTTCACATGAACTCCGTGCAACAAGCGTTTCAGAGCAACTGGCTCATTCAGTTCTTCTCAGCATGAGCTTCAAACTCGCGTTGCATGCAGTTCTAGCCGTATAGATCCATTTGCTGCACGTTGAACGGTAAAATAACACACGAACTCGGTGCTAGACACTAGCAAGCAAAGAGATACGTTTGTGGGCTGGGGGGGCTAGAAGGAGGTGCTGAAACCCTGTCGTTCGAACTGCTCTTGGCTCCAAGTGTGCTCGAGAATCTAAAGCTTCAGGCAAACTATCATATATTTCTCTCTGCACTTCACCATCTGCGTCAGCGCAGCTTTAGGGCTATCCAACCTTGTTTCAGCGCTGTATACAGTAGAGCACTTTCACTCTTTTGCCCGCTGAACGGTGTCCTCACACCACTCCATGCAACGACAGATTGCAAGCTCCTGCTGCACTCACGCACATTTAGACAGGGTACAGCAACAAGAGAAGCCCCTCGCTTAGTAGCTTGAAGATGTCCTGAACCTGCGTTCTGTGCATTTCGTTGGGCACAGCAAGAGGCTCAAGTAAAAGTAACAATTTAGATTTCCTCAAATTGAATACCGTTACTTCGGAAGTGCTATTTTGCGCCCGAATTCCTTTCGCAAAATCCCCTGTAATGTCGTCCAAATGGTGAGCTTCCTGTGCGTTGTATACCATAGACAGCGATTCTGGTAGCAGCTTCCAGAAACTTGGCATATTTCACTGCCTCACAGTTTCAATGCCTCTACAGACCGTGGTATTGTATGGTCTTGCGTGAAGAAAGCTGAAACGCCTTGTTGTTGCTCGCGCCAACCAGCGGGCTCGCGCCTTCGCACGACGCAGCTAAACTTGTAAAACTTGCAGCCTTGCACGCTTACTTACATCATGCACGACATGAGACATCCATCGACCACGGCTAAGGTAGCGTGACTTTTTTGGAAAGAGAGCAGCGCACCGACGGTAGCAAGTCCCACGATATGAACACTGTGGAGCTTCCCTAGCACAGACGTGAATGAAAGTCAGGTAGTTCCACGGTCTAATGCAATGTATATACTAAGCTTTGCAGCATGGGAATCAATCTTTGTTGGCTTCTCCTGTCCCGTTAGCAGTCCAAATGGCGGAAATGATAAACTGGAGCTGGGCAGCTTGAGCAGAAATATACCCACACGAGCTGTTCTGGATTTTCTCTTGGAAACAATTAAAAATTAGATAAAAATAAACTTTGGCTTTCGATACACGTAAAGTTGCAAGTATTTTACGTTGCGCATCTGGAGCTGCGGCACAAAGAATTGGAACGAGGATTTTGAGAGTGATGAGTGAGGCCCACTTGGCTACAATACATATAATGCAGAGTATTTACTTGATTAAAAAAAAGAATTGATGAAGTAATATGAGCTGCCCTAACTTTTAATGAGTTTGAAGACTTCGCCTTGAACAAAGACCCAGATGCTTCAGCCCCCCAGCTTGCCATCGGGGACTGTGTCTCGTGTAAGCACACATGCGTATTGTTGAGCGAGATCCCGTCTTAATAAGCGTAGAAACTGCACATTTGCATGTGGGAAACGCGTCAGCTGCACCGTATATGCTTTAACGGTGGGGAAGCCAGTGGAGAAGACCGGAAGTTGCACAACGTTCGATCGTTCAACTAGACGAACCTCGAATGCTCTTCAGCGAAATCTCTAAAAATATTGCGGCTATAGGCTTTTTTAGCATTCAGGCTGACGCACACACAGATTGTGGCATTCCCAATTCTCTCGTGTCAGAAGCAAGCCTCCTAAAGACGACAGAGAATGAGCAGTTTTTACGGAGCTTCTGGAGGCGACGGTGATGACAGTACTTGGGGACCTGGAGCGTGCACATCCCTTTCCCAGCTACATGGCATGAAACGCCTAACACTTGGCCAAGTCATCGGGAAAAAACGCCGCAAGGAGAAAATCGTCATGTGCACGGTGCGTTTGCTGTGTTTCTTGCGTGGATCCTCTGAACTTGGGCGTTTGGGAGCCCCCCAGCCTTGCTGCTGCACTGCTCAACCGCAGCTCAATCTTTACAGGTGTACTTAATGATCGGAAAATGGATGCACCTAGATGGATTGATGGAGCGCATTGTTTGCTGCGCATTTGGCCGAAGTCGGCCCTTCAAGTTTGAAAGTGCGGAGTCTCTTGGCTGACTTTACCGCGCAGGCGTATGACATGTTCACGGCACGAGTTGCAGATGATGCGCTGGTGGATATTCAGCTTGTTGGCGACTCGCTTGCTAATGTTGTCATGGGTGAGCTTTCAAAGATATGTTATTCTGGGTGTTTTCCCCAGATGCTTACATTAAGTCTGCTGGCCTGGTGCGCAATAGGTTGCGACTACGTATCTCTGCTTCATGAATGCAGGGGAGCCCAGGACGACAGCCGTTGACCTGGACACTATGATCTTGTTCGCCAAGCTGGTTCAGAAAGGTGCGTAGTCACCTGTGTGGAGGGGCATCCTCACTGGAGTGGTGGGTATGCATAGCAGCGATAGCTATTCATACCGCTGTGAAAGTTCTGAGCGAGATGATTTGCCCAATGCGTACATCAGTTTTCGATGCCCCAGTCCCCCATTTGCGCAGGCAGTCGGCGATCCATTGTAATGTTCGACCTTCCATATGGTACATATAATACACCAAAGGAAGCAGTTGCAACGACGGTTAGAGTGGTCCAAGAGACGGGTATTCAGCTAGTCAAGCTGGAAGGGTACCTTCCGGATGTTGTAAGGGTACGTTTTCTATGAAACACGCAAGGGGCATCCACTGGCGTAGACCTGTCCAAAGTAGCCATCCAAAGGTTTCAGCGACACGCACAGCCAGTTTACGAGTCGAATCCCGTTTTGCTTGTGGTATGTCTTTACATGTGCAGGAGGTACAGAGGCACGCCGCAGTTTGTTGCCACATTGGCTTGCTTCCGCAAACTGCCACTTCATTTGCAAGCACAGGTTAGTGAGATACGGTTTGCATGCCTGCAAGTTTGGGGGGCATTGTTCCTGCACTTCGACTCTAAAACAACACATACTTTAAGGTGAATGAAGGGATCCTTTTTTTTACAGGAAGCACAGCAGCAGATGCGGAGCGGCTTTTGCAGCAGGCAGTTGATCTGCAAGAGGCAGGTAGGTAGTTCTTTCAGTAACGCTGGCGAAACGGCATCGCCATCGTGCTCGTACGGAATTGCAGGGGCCACGAGACTTGAAGCGATTATGCATGGTCTCTTTAAAATGCAGGCCAGCTTGTAGTTTGAGGCCGATAACCGTGGACTGGAGGGCAGTGCTTGTGTTTATCGATGAAGGTGCTTCCTTCTTAGTACTAGAGATGGTTTGTGCGGAGGCGGCGGAGCTAATTTCCAAGAATCTAAGGATACCCACGATCGGCATTGGCGCAGGTTAGCTACTGGGCGGAGATGACGTTTCATCGAATACCAGCGCAGCATGCAACACATGTACTAAATAGAAAGATAATGGAGAAGCAGTTAGGAACGTGGCTTCAGCCGCTAATAAATGTTTGTCCCTTGCAAAAGTTATGAGGCGTGTGCATTGATCATGAGGTTCTCAGGTGCCGGGTGTGATGGCCAGGTTTTGGTCATTCACGACATGTTGGGGCTCTGTGGACCGGGCACGAAAGTATTCAAGTTTGCGAAAAGGTATACGTGATGCAATGCTGCACACTTTTGTAGTGCATCGCCAGCTTACGCGGATAAATCGACGATTGTTCCATCCGTCTACCGGCACCGAAATTGATAGGTCTTGCTTTCTTGCCCAGTGTGGTTCGACGCCACCGTGAATGTTTCTTTGCGTGTGGCGTCCTTCAGGTATGCCAATCTATATGATATGGCGGTCTCGGCTATAGGGACGTATAGGGCCGAGGTGGTGGCAGGTTCTTTCCCGAAACCGTGCAATTCAACCTTCATGAAGCCAGCGGAGAGCGAGAAATTGTCAGCAATTTGCTCGAGCGGAGTGAGAGCTGCCATAGATATCCAGGCTTTACCTTCAGAAGGCGGCGCCACAGACACTTCCGCTTCCAAGACAGCCGACACGTGCTCTGGGGGACTTGAAAGCTCGTCGGACTCCAACGAGGCTGATTCAAGAGAGCCTTACAAAGTTTGTGTATGGGGCGGTGGTCGAATGGGGCAGCTTTTTGCGTGGATCATGGCTGGCTCGATATCACCCCCAGTTAATGGAGACTGTGCAGGGTGGCAGCGCATGCAAATGCGGGGCACTGAAGTTACCATCTGCACATCAAGGGAGGACTTGATTGCTGCTTGTGTTCGGAAACAAGGAATGTTGACTGCACTGCAGTCCGCTGGAGCTGCATCGTCATCAGTCCCCAGCGATCCTGAGAGTGGCGCTAAGCATTCCTTCATGCTGACGAACGAAATGGTCCAGAGTGGCTGTTGTGCTAGTGGGGCAGGGGAGCAACGGCGGGTAAACGTGATTTCACGCAAAGCGGCAGAATCTTTGGGCCGAGTTTTTGATCTTGTTATAATTGCTTGCAACTCAGGAGATACGCAGCAAATAGGTAAGCTGACACATGAGTCCCATATTGAACGCGTAAACCTGACGGCGCCCACGAGGAATTCTGCTTTTCTGCCTTCAAACATTCGAATAAATCTGCACGAATGCATTGAAGACCTTGATGTCCCGAATGCGTGCGAGTTCTTCCCTCTCATGTGCTTACGTCAGTGCAAGCGCAGCACTGCTGTTTAGGAGCCACATGTGACTGCAGCTGAATGCGCTTTCGGGGTCGCACGAGCTGAAGGAATCGTAGCTTCTTTGCAAAATGGGCTGAAGGCCCCGCGAATACTGCGAGCACTTCATGACCGGCTATTACTATCAGGAGTGAGGGAACGTGCTGCTTGCTTAGCTTCTCCACCAACTTAAGTGTGTGCACTGCACAGTGGGAGCAATCCTTGTGGTTTCGTGTGTCTTCAGGGCAAACCCTCTCCTCTCGTGTTCATGCCGACGTCCCTTGCTGCGGCTGAAGAGGTGTGAACTGGCGGATGAATCGCTGGACACTCTTAGCACTTTTGGCGTTGTCAGAGCACAACCACAGATAATAGATTGTTTCGCCTTCCTTACCTACACGTGCTGCTATCTTCCCTGAATCTGAACTGGAAAATCTCGGATTCGCACGGAGCACATGCCCCACAAAAGCTTCTACATTGGTTTTTCATGATCTTCATCTCCGATGTTGGGCAGCTTGCTAGATTGCCTGTTTTCAGACACTTGCACAAGATACTTCATGTGGACGCCAAAAATTTCTTGGAAATTGGAAAATAAAGCACCCAGAAATTTTACCGATTGTTCTCAGGAACCACTGCACGTGCAGAAAGTTGGCAATGGCCATGTGAAGATCTGCGGGCATATGCATCGAGCATCACAGAAGGCTGAAGAGCTGTATGCTATGCTTCGAGCCAGAGGTATTCCAGCTCGCGCATCTGCATAGAGGCAGCGAGTCCAGAATGCACTTGAGGCGATACTTCATCTGGAAAGTCTTTGAAAACTTCGAGCTTTCGAACGTAGTGGAGACGTGTGTAACTCGCCCATGCTTAGTTTTGCCACCCAAAGAACGATGCAAACGGCTCATCTGGACAGGTTGCCCACCGGCTGTACTGCTGTTGCTTAGGGGTCTCTTGTGAACTCCTGCCGTGGTACAAGTTGGACGAAATCTTATGGGAAAAAGCAGCAGTGAACTGCTGCATCAACCCTCTCGCTGCGCTGCTGAACTGTGCCAACGGCCAGCTTCTGGACCCCAGAATGGAGCTTGCCAGGTGTGGATGGGCAGATTTTCTGCCTTCATGCTGTTTCGGAAGTTGTACAGATGTATTTTATGTGAAGGCATTAGAACTGTTCTTTCTTTTGTGTTCCATGCGCACGTCTTCAGGAAGCTGGTGGTGTCCGAGGTTGTGGCAGTTGCGAGGGCGAAAGGCATTCCGTTGACATTTGTATGCATCATTAATTCCACTGGTAGTTCAGCTTCCCGTGTTACCTGAAGCTCGGAGTTAGTGCTTGCAAATACATGTTTAGCTAGGTGCGTCTTTGTATTGTTGGTTCTTCAGGCTTCTGCCTCTGCCGCTGTTCTTGCCGTCGCCCGCGCATCAATGAATAACATTTCTTCGACACTATGCCAGCTACGTCAGGGTCGCTCGTTAGAGCTTGTAGATATTTCTGGAGAAGGTAAACTCTGCGCACTCTGGCAAACAGAAACAAGATCTTTCATGCGTGTATAGTATACTTCACGTCCCCATGTTCCTGGTTTGTGAGTGTTCAGTCATACGAGAAGCAAATGCAGTTGGCCTAAATGCCCATGTAAACAGGCTGCTTCTCGAGCTTGTAGGAGTGCTTGAAGCTACGAACGTTCGTCGATTGACCACTACGCAACCTGCTTCCTAAAAATCGAGCGAGGAACGAGTTACACAGTGGAGTAGAGAGATGATGAGACTTGGGTGAAGTGCACCCCCTGGTTGCTCTGATAGACGCATGTTGAGGAAGACTTGAGCACTCTCAACACTAAAGCTGCCAGTGAATGGTACGGGTGGATTCAGCATTCATCCAGTTGAGCTTGCACTGTGCATACAAATTGAACAAGTGAAGTTTTTTCGACAATGAGCCTCCCGAATGTGTAGCGCTTTCGCGTCGGCAGAGTCCTGCTGACTTGCGACGGCTCCCCCAGGCGCTTAGTACATCATGGGCAGGAAACCCCTTTTAATGGTTTCAAACCGCACTCATGCACTGCCTGCAGTCCAGACTACATGCAGTCCGGTCCTTCTGTTGCGCAAAGTGGGCCGTTAGGAAGCTAATTTCTTTGCCACAAGAGCCGTAGAATAGTTAGTAAGTCAAGTTGCTCTCAAACAGTTCACCCAAGTTTTCATTGAACCCAAACTCTGGCGTCACTAGCTGCAACTGTCACAACGAAACTGGACTAACACAAATCGGCTGAGGTTGAAGCAAGCATCACGCAGGTTTTGCATGATGCAGCAAACGTTTCTCGGCGGCTAAGTAGATACGATCCAAGCATCCTGCAGGCATGGATGTACCCAGTGGACAAATTCAAGCAGATGAAATGAACTGCTCCTCCGAAGGAGCCTAATGCTTTGCTTGCCATTGGTAACGCGCCTCTTCATGATAGCTGTAGTATTTCTGAATGAATGCATACGCCGACTCTGGTCCATGCGACCCGTACGGATAAGGCTCCGGTTTGACCCCCGGGCTGTCGATCTGCTTGAGGAGTGGCGTGAATATGCGCCAAGCCTCACGCAGCTCGTCTGCAGCGCAGATTGACAGATTGCTGGAGCAGGCACTGATGATTTCGTGACCAGGTGGGAGAATTCAACTTGCTGGAGAATTCAACTTGCTGAGGTGGTCGCCCGGCAGTAAACGCACCTGTTCTAACGAAATTCTGTCTATCGCCCTTAATTACATCTAACAATAGGCGCTCGTAGGCATCAGGAAGGCGGTCAACCTGCAGTCTGTCCATCACTGCAACCCAAAGCACGACAGCAAAACGGTGCAAGCTGCACGCACGCTGACGCCAGAAGTATTTGCCATGTCACTTGGTGACCACTAGGCATTTTCACTTCGACACCGCACCTGATAGGTCTAATTCCGTAAGCTGAAGCCCCGATGCAAGCCCCGGCTTCTTCGTATAGAACTTCAGATAAATAGCCTCACGAGGTTGTACCTGAAACCGCGCTCTACAGCAGCTCTTGCGAAATGAAACTGTGCACTAGGAAATATGAACGAATGGTCAGCAGCCCAATGCCGGCATATGCCCAGTGTAGTTTGTGTCGCTGAGCAACAGTCCTTAACCGGCTCTGCTTACGATTATGACGAGTTCGTTTTCCGCGAGTTCCTCCTCGGGGTAAAAAGACTGAGCAATGGGACGCAGCTGAATGCGAATTTCCGTGCAGCGCTTCTCCAGAGCCTTGCCAGCCTAAAATAAAGCAGAAAATCGGACACGGCCGCCAAGGGACAACACAATGCACTTCGCTTCTTTCCGCCAAAGCCCGCTTTGCAAAGTGCGTCAGTCTTAGTAAGAACTTGCCTTAAAAATAAACGGGACGTCTCGCCATCGTTCATTCTCAATCCACAGTGCGCACGTGCAAAATGTAGGCGTCCGAGAATCGGGGGGGACTCCGGGATCCTGAAGCGCAACACTTGCGGCAGTTCAGAGAGACAAATAAGCAAGTTTGAAGCTCTGCCAAAAACTTCCATAAGGGAAATAGCTCTGGTAAGCAGGCGAAACATACATCTAGGTAGCCTGGTTGCGTGCCGTCGGGAGAAGCAGTATACTGCCCCAAGATTGTTTCCTCTAGCTCTGTAGGAGGCCACTCAGTATTTCACACAGCAAAACTTTGAGTGAGTTCACTTGTCATGGAATATCTGAGGAAATAGCTGACATATGGCTGGGGGAAGGGCATGGTGCTCAAGGAAGGTGGAGCCAACTATTCCACTGCAGCATACTGATAGCAGGCATCTGTTTCAAAACCTTCACTTTCTCATCTCTGACATCCTCATCGCTCAGAGAAGCAGGAGGCTCCATGGCTATCAGCGTCAACAACTGCAGCATGTGGTTCTGCATAACGTCCCGAATGATGCCTGCAATTAAAAAAAAATACGGGAATTCTGAGACAATCACGAACCAGACGAAAGAGCACTTCTGAAATCCCTGACCAGTACTGCACTTACCGTAGCTATTGAAGTACCCGCCACGACCTTTCGTCCCAATGTCTTCTTTGAATGTGATGCGAACGCAACGTACGTTGTGCCTGTGGAAAAGCTGCATGAAACAACTCAGACCCACACTACTGGCAGCTCACAATCTCTGAGGCTCCAAGACTGTAGCGCTGCTGTATGGTATTTGGCCGGCGGGCTGTAAACAAGGCTAACATGCCTTACGTGTTTAAAAGCAACATTAGCAAAACGCAGTGCAATGATCGAGAGGGTCATCTCTTTGCCGAGGTAATGGTCAATGCGGTATATCTGCAATTCATCCCCAGCCACAGAACAAGTGCGAAGCGCTGACTCTGCTGACTGCGAAACATCCAAAAGCGTACTGTGTCGTTTGTTCAAGTAACATAAGAAACCTTGTGCCCTTGATTCCTCACCTCGCTTTCGTTAAGGACTTCCATGAGATCGTTTGACAACTTCTCTGAGCTCTCACTGTCGCGTCCAAAAGGCTTCTCAACTACCACTCTGTTCCAACCTGATAAGTGCACAGAAGATGGGACCCTATTCCTAGGAAAACGGGAAAAAGCGCCCAATGGTTGAGAAGCAACGACTTCTTAAAAGTCGTTCCACAAAACACTCTAATTTACAGGCAACAGGGTATTCAGAGTGCGTGTCTCCAAAACGTCACGTGTTCAAACAGCTGTTCGGGGGTCTCTAGAGTGCGGCCTACCCTTTTGTGCCCAGCAGTGCTTCCTGATTGATCGAACGCTGAGCGCGAAGAGCTGTGGCGGAAGTGCCAAGTAGAACAGCCTGTTGTTATTTTTCTCCGGCCCTTCAAGCTTGTCAAGGTAATTGCTAAGTTTCTTTAGTGCAACGGCATCGTCGTAGCCGTCGCCACTTCTGCGATTAGTACCACAATCACACCAAACTGCTTCGAGGGCAATAAAGCAATAGGGTGTGTTGGCACTACCGAGGAGTGACGAACGTTGCTTTACTTTTGTTTCAACTGTGGGAAGGACCGGCACCGGCACCATACCCGCTGCGTACATGTATGTGCAGATGCGTCGAAAACGTTCTACAAGGTCATCGCATTTGCTACTCAAAGGCGCCATCTGACGTGAGAAGTAGGTTGATAACTCCCTGAACAATCAAGACACAATAAGGCTTTCAACCTGTCGGAGCTCTCCATAGGGGCACTCTCACTCTCACTGAGTAAAATTCTACCCTCCTAAAACTCTACACAATTTTTGACTGCAAGTGCCCCATCAGAGGGATTTCAACGCACTTGAGGTGCTCTGCAATCTGTTTCCAGAAGTCTTCTACATCCAGTTTCGAGCGCGCAAATCCCTAGACAAGATAACAGATCAAGCAAACAAACTGCATATATAAAAGCATCGGAGCATCCAAGTCACCAGCACATAAGAACTTCTGAAAGCAGTGCCTCAAAGGAACTTCAATTAACTGCCACTATTTTTTCTGTCTGAAAGCGTATGGCAGCAACCTACTACGACGTGCACATTTGGCGGGAGAAGACCTTCGCAAAATAGGCTGAAAAGCGCGGGACTGAGGTACAGCCACCCGCAGCACAGGAAGTAGCTGGTGACGAAATCGACAATCCCTCTTCCAGCCGCACTGTTAGAATTAACTATGCAGGAGAGCTTCTAAACGGCTATATACAGAATCTGCTACGTATGTCACATGCTGCGCTCACTATGTCTTCCTCTTCGCCAGGTCGCCACTGGCACCAAAGACGATGACAGAAAGATGATGCGTGTCCAGTACATTGGTGCTTGTGTGCTTCACAAGCAGCGGCCGGTTCGCGTTCCTCCTTCTTCTTGAAAAGTCGTCAATTGAAGGGAAGGAAACAAGATAGCATCCCCCGCTACTAATTACTTCACGTGCCGGGAAATTAAGTGGCGACTGCACACCAAGAATGGCATACCAATCCACAATGATGAAAAACACGTTCGCTAGTGCATCAGACAGAAAGAAACCTAGCGGACAGTTTACCACACCTGTTCTGGGTCAGTTTCCATCTGGAACCACGTATTCAGCTTTGACTCTCCCTTGATGAGAAAAATCTTGCGGCTTGCTCCAGCAAGGAGGTGTAGAGTAACAGATATCCGGTCGTGCACGTCAAAACTGTTGAAGACACGCACCACTTAAGATTCTGCGTTTTTGTGTGAGGTTTAAGCTGGAAGTAGTAGCAAATCACAGTTAGGTTGGAACCCTCACCGGTCGGTGGTCGAATGAACCACCATGGAACGTGGGCATCTCGCTGTTTCGTGCTGAGTCACGCTCAGGGGTGGAAATATTGATGCTATGTGACCATCATCTCCCATTCCCAAAAGGACTAGATCCAAACCTCCGTGCCGCCGCAGTAAGTTGCTCAGACTCTGGCCGCACAGTTTACACACCACTCAATGCAACTTTGGCTGTGCAAAGAAGGTAGCCAAATAAGTCGGAAACTCAACAACAAATAGACATCCAAAGTCACACGCTGAAACTAGACGCTGCACAAATTCGAAGCAGAACCCTCCATGACTTTTACAACAGCTGCATGACCACTCGACATGAGCGCATCTTTTTAAATTCCACTGCGTAAGGCAGTGGAATTTAAAAAGATGCGAGGTATTAATCCACTCGGCTGGTTGTCGGAACCCACTTCTCTATACTCTGCAATGCATCTGTCCACGGGCAGCGAAGTGTCGGGATAAGAGAAGTCGATGGTGTAAGGCCAGGCATTGGCCGTTGGCCTGAACTTCATGGTGCCGCCAGCAGCGGGGTCACTCCAGACTTCTTGCCCAAACAGCTCCTCCATGACGAGACGGACATTCGACTTAGGATCAGTCGGCGGAACGTAGCGCTCATCGACAAGGAAGAAGCTTACACGCGAAAAATCTATGGGTGATTGCGAGAAACTTTCGGAGTCTGGTTGTTCGCTGGACTGCCATTGATCCTTCTTCCCTTTTTGAATGTGCGAAATTGCTGTCTGCCGTAGTGCCGCGTACAAAGGCCCTGGAGTACTACCGCCTGCCATCCAAAGTAATCCCACAAGACATCAATGGGAAAGGGCTCACTTTTGCAAGAGGAAATCGGACCAAGTGTATGGTAGTGCGTCGACTGATGAAGTAGCCAACGAACAGATTCACAAGGCTGAGACGACGAAAAGTACCCGCACACCTATGCATAATGGCAATTTGTTCCATATGACACTTTCGTACCTGAGAGCCCTACGACGAGTTGCTTAAAGGGGTTCTCGTCCAGCAGCGACCTAAGAGTCCTAAGGACAAGGTCCAGACTCTGTGCTTCAAAGTCTTCTACACTCTGACATGGCACACTGATGGCAGCTGGCTGCATCAGCCTGAGCCTCCTTTCTCCAGGTGACGAACTCATACTGGCCGACATAGCAACTCCTTCCTCCGCTGTCCTTGGTTGCAGAAACGAGTTACCTACAAGGCACGCCGGAACCGCGCAGAGACAGAACCACGTCAACTCTGGTAGTGCTTCTTCCCCTTCATGCTGAGTTGAAGGCAGTAAGTCTGCAATACGTAACTCGCGTATGTAACCTGTAAGCCCGATGCATTTAGGCTCTCCATAGACTGCGCTTAGAAATGCCGTTAGCACAATAGTGTAAAACCACCCATCCCTTTTCGAGTGGCCAATACGTAAAAGGGACTATGGGGTGCTTAAACTCCATACATGTGGACGCTCCACATCGTACACACTCCATTTACACACGTTGGACCGGCTAAAGCATTGTCTGCCGGCGCTTTGCGTGGAAGTGTGTTGCCACAGCTTGGCTTACCGCTCAAATTTTTCGACATGTTTCCGAAAAATTCAACACTGTTTGTGAAAACAGCTCTGCTATTACCGAACTCAACCACTCCCGAAAGAGGTCGCTGGTTTGCCACACGCTCCGCGCAAGAGATTTACATAAAAACAAACCCAGACGGATTTTGAAAGGTGTACTTAATCATATTTGAGACAAAACTGTAAGGGAACTGCATCCGTAACTGTTAAGATGGCGCAGCTGTAATCCGCCGCAAGCCTCCAACCGGAAGTTGGGACTGAAACCGTTGTGTCTGTCAAAGTAGAACATACCTCCGCCTGAAAAACACCCTCCCTGCAAGCACCTCATTAAACCAAATCAGAGACTCTATTAAAATCTTAACGCTGCTGTACTAAGAGTGTTTGGCGCATTGGCAATGCGGCGCGTTAATCTGTGGAGATGTTGGTGCTACGTTGGCTGCCGCGCTGTAGTTGGCTTCTTTTTTTTAAGCTTTTACCTCCGAAATGGCTGCACTGTTTTTAAAGTGTTCCAGAGTGTGTGTTGAGTCTATAGTGGGGGTTTTGCATGGGAGTCGATGCGATGTTGGTAATTGGCTCTAGTAGGTCATCGTACTGGGGGGTTGGCAAATGTAGGAGCGTATGAAGGCTTGTACACCGAGCTGAAAAACCTCATTTTTGATTCTTTGCTACGTGAAAGTTCCAACTTCAAAATTTCCTAATTCACATCATTCGGTAACATCCCACAGTTTGTCAACTCCCGGCACGGCCACTAGACTAATACAATTCAATTTTTCAGTATCTGAAGAGCAGCTACTTGAGTACGAGAGGCTAGGAGACTGCCTGTAGTTCCAAGTAGGAGGCGTTAAGATTCACTCCTACTGGTTCTACGGAGGAGTAGCTGATGAGCATAGCCACCAGACGGATGCAACCCAATTTTTCATCATCTGAGGAGCGGCTATGTGAGTACGAGAGGGTAGGAGGTTGCCTGTCGGACCAAACAAAAGGTGTCAACATTCCTTATACGAAGCGGGAAAACGATAGCCTGAATATATCAAAACTTCAAGTTATGAAAGGACCATTCGACTGGTCAAAGCTGGTCTGCTGTGTGGCTTAAACCAGAATGGAAAAAATCTACTAAAAAATGATGCATGGGACAGTGCTCACGAGCGAGAATATTATCGGATGAGGGTCTGGCAAATGTTTCCGCTGCTCGCACTGGGATCCTACGCCAGTGCAATGATTCGAGAACCCACAGAGCTGACACATGGCTCAAATACCTGACTTCAAGCACTTGATTTTTCTCCGTAAGTTTCCCACTGATTGTGTGTGATGCTGGGAGGAGCGGTGAAGTCCCCTTGTCTCCTTTCCAGTTGTTGTCAACACAGGCCGAAAATTCTTCCATGCATTTTCCTTACTAGGAACCATCGGACTCAATGAAGGCCCAGTTCATTTATTGCAAGAGGATATCCCGTTAGCCGAGCTTGTGCTTGCTGTGACTCAAGTGGCTTTGGCATGAAAATACCGGCGCCAGTACAGCTTCCCAAGGCTGTAGCATTTACTATTCTACGTATGAAACATAGTTGGAGGGGTTTTTGCTACAGGATTTGGGCTCTTGCTGCGGAAGCTGTCTCCGGTGTTTCTCTGTAAGACCAGGGATTGGAGCTGGCAGTGTCGCCGTTGCAGCATGCGGAGACGCGTACCAAAAGACGCCGAAAACCTTGGGCAGGCTGAAAAACAGACAGACGTGAATTATCATGCTTTAAAGGGTTTATCTGAGAACGTTTGTCCTTATTGGATTTGTGTGCACCGATGTAGCGAGAAAGGAAACCCATGCAGGGATGAGGTGAGGCCGCGCTCACTAGAACTTGGGGGCTGCTCCGGGATTATTTGAATCCCCGGGGGTTGCGGCTGACAATGACAGCACTGGTGTGGGGCATCGCCGCAACCGGGTAAGGAGAGTCAAGACTACGATTTTTCGGCTTTTAAGGAGGTTCGATGGACAGATACGACGGATGATTGGCTACTGATTATTTGGTTTTGTTTTATGAGGTATGTGTCGAGTGCAGAGGATTTGTCGGAGGGGCGTCCTATTCATGCGCCAGGACGCAGCGTAGTAGCAGCAGAGAGCGCTGTTCACTAAATCTACCGAGGCAGCTACTTTGCTGGGTACCGACAAATTGAAATGCATAATTTATAGTCACAAACGTCGCATGCTTTCGCATATTGAATACTGGGAAATTTAGGTACAGACACCCCTCAGGCGAGCCGAGAACGTTGAATGCTAAACTTGGCATCAGATGCTCACCTTCTACTAACTCGAAAGCAAAATATTTTTTGGGAAGAACAACAAAGCAAACACACCAGGGAATGCATTAAGAATTGTTCGTCTCCATGAAATTGATGAAAAATAGACTGTGCTAACAGGCGCAGAGATGGTTTGCGTGCTCCTGTCAAACTTAATACATGCTCCACATGCACTAACGCACCGTGCGAAACTCATTATTACAATTAGTTCTCATGTTTAAGCAATTCTGTATGCTTTTGCTCTCTGTCGATATACAGCAGCTTGGTTATGCGCGAAGCTTTCATGAGTCTATGATGCCTCTACAATAGAAGAACTATGGGGCATCATTTGCCAACATCTACCGAACCTTTTTTCCAAAGTGAGGAGCTTACATCGGGTTTTGCACACTCAGTAAAACGAACTTAATTCCACCCATGAACCCCGACTCTTACAACATCGACTATCGGTGGGAAGAGGACAATTTTAAAATGTATTAGCTCCAAACAAACGACTTGAACTGTAGCAGAAACAAACCATCCAATTAACTAAAGTTTGCTAATCTTTTCTGGAAACCGGTCCTCAGTAGTCCAACGTTCAACGTTGGCACCCAAAGGCTTCGGGCGTGAAGGCTTTCACTGCAGCTAGCACCACGCACAAGCAACTAAAAAAGACGAGAAATCTGCAAGCATAAAGCTTTTGAGGCCTTTGGAGTCCTATCACAACTGGGGCCTTGGCAATATACACGCATGGCAAGATGCACTCTAAAGAATTTGTGATTTCGTATGGTGCATGCGTGCATTCACCTGTAATGTAATCTGCCGGTACAATACTGTCAAAAGGTTTGCGTTGATCTAACATATTAAAATAAAGAAAAGAACATATAATGTTATGGGGGCAATCCTCGATCAATCATCCGTGGCATTAGGCAGCAGTCGTGACCAAACAATGAATTCTTCCTGTTGTGGTCTATCTAAACGAGACGGTGGTGCCTCTTCAGCAAGCCGAACGCCAATGCTTAGCCTTTGCAGCCCGACACCGCTGAGCATATCGTTTAGGCGACGCCCTGCTTAGCAGGATTCTTGCTTCAAAGCCCTGGGAATTCAGAGGGCGTTCAGGGCTACCAGCTGCCTTTCCCACCAGCAGCTGCCGTATATAAAATGCTGGGGTTATTTGCAGCAGCGGAAAAGATATCAGTCACAAGGGTTGCGTTTTAGCAAAGTAAATAGCCGGGCACAGCTACTACCTTTGGGCACAAAAGAACACTAAGTAACATTCCCATAGTCTACGCAATGCTCGTGCGAGCCAATGCCAAATTGCAGCTAAGGGCCACGTACTGCACAGAAAGTGCAAAATGATTGTCAAGTTACTGAAAGAAACAGCAATCTGTTCAGTGGCATATTCGAATGCATGTTAATTCGCGTTGCATCGCGTTCTTAGAGTTGGTCACCTGCATTCAAAGCCAGAATCATACGCCTGACATTGCAGTAACGGTATAATCAGTATCGTCGGACACATGATATGTTTAAAGCATCACAAGGTCTTCTAGCAAACCGCCAAGCAGTGAAACTCATGGCGAAGAAGCGTACGTGGTACTCCGCCGCATCATGTCCATGAATTCATCGAAGTCAATCTGAAGTGCAGGCATATGATCACATCATTTCTTCGAGACAGCTATTAGGTATATCAAGTACACTAGTTCCAGCAGTTTCATCGAGACAGCTGTTAGGTATATCAAGTACACTAGTTCCAGCAGTTTTTTGGATGATGAAGCGTTATTAGGTTGCATCTGACCTCGAGCTAATTTGAAAGAGTCTAGGGCACCACAACTTCGCTTCTGTGTCCCGCTAATGTCATCCAGTGAGGCGAGCTAAGTGGATGCGTAGTTCTGACTGCGCCATCAAGCTTGGGTATTTACAACAATGACAAGCTAAACGCTTAATTACGAGCATTTCAGAACTAGGACCTGCAGGCCGCCTCTACCCAGAAACCACCATAACGAACCTCTCCATCTCCATTCCGGTCCACCTCACGGATGATACTTTTGATTTGCTGCATTTGCTGTTGCTTCTGTTGCGGGGATTGACTGCTTCCTGGTCCTTTGTTGGCGTCTTCTTGAACATCCTGTGCCGCAGCAGATTGGGCATGCAACGAAGCGCTGCCATTGCCGAGCGATGCAGGCGACGGAAAAACGCTCTGCACGTCCGTGTTCAAGAGAACATGCGCTAGATCCTGAGCAGATATTCGCCCGTTTCCGTCCAAATCAAAGACACGGAACGCCGCCCAGCACACGTCTTCCTGTAAAGAAGCACAAAATTTTAAGCACACCTCCAGAAGCGTGTGGACAAGGGAACGCATCTTGAAATACCCACGAGCAATACTAATGCAGCAGTAATCTTTACACGTCCTAGTGCGGAACAGCCAAGCACAGTGCCTGCTGTAGGAGCTAATGTAGTGTCTTTTGCATCAGAACACAAAAAAAGCATTAATCTACTCACTTGTATATACTGCCTCTTGTCAAGTGTGGCCGCAACAAACTCTGTGTAGTCAATTACTCCTGAGCCGTCCGAGTCCACGTCATTCATCAGTTGCTCTAGGTCGCTAGGTAGTTCTTTCATGCCTGCTTTCTTGAGGCCCGCTGCGCCCCCATGTTTATGAACAAATCAACAGCAACAAAATACAGTGAGTACAAGCGGCCACCGTGCTTCGTCAGCAACACAGTACTTAATGACCTCCAGCTGGGCAAAGTTTACCGGCGTGATTGCCCTCGAATGAATTTTTGCTTATTTCGTACTTCATGATTAAAACTAACCCAGAAATTAGTGCTAGGATGTATTTCTGGTGAACGTTTTAAATGCAAAGACAGACTAAACGTGTCGGCAATAGACATGGAAATTGAGACTTGGAAGAGAAACATCTACTCACTTCGCAACTCGTGGAGGTTAATGCTTCCGTCTCCATCCTCATCTAATGCTGAGCACGTCAGATCAAACATGCATGTTTCATTGTTAGCTTCGTAGTCAGGACTCGCCCTGAGATGTGTTACACTTTACTGCAACGCGGTATGCAGGCAAAGTGTTTCGCGGTTACTATCGCCACAGAGCAACGCTTCATTTGCTCTCGTATTTCTGCGTTGCAGCCAGTCTGTTCCTCAGTCTTTTGATGCTGAAGAGAGGGGCAGCAATACAATGTACCAAGGAAAGTGTGTGTGAGTAGCTCGATTTGCGACTCGCTCATCTGCTGCGCTATAATGGTCAGTGCTGCCTTTTTCAGTTTGCAGAGAGCTTGGAATGCCTGCACATAAGCTGCACAAGTTTCAGGGCAACACGATTGTAAGATGATATTAAGTTGACGTGCCTCCTAGCCGGAACGACTACTACAGTGCAAACGAAAGTAAATGAACCCAGCTCTAATGTCTCGCCTCTATGCATTCTATACGAAAGAACGTGTCCCTTTGTATCCAGTTTCCTTTTCATGGAACGCGTGACCCAAAGAAGATACTGATCTAGTTCTCCACTACATCACTCCGCATGCGTACTCTGAAGTGATCGAGCATTGTGCGGCTGAAGGGCGCATCTGCTGCTGGATTGGCGCCTGTGGAATAGTGTTTAATCCAAGGATGGTTGAGCGCCTGCTCGGCCGATAGTCGTTCTGCGGCGCAATGCTGCAACCCAGCGTGGGAATAGTCAACAGCGATCAGACTTCCCTCTATCGTCTAAACTGAACTGGTGGCAGCATGACTCCGTACTCTGTCATTCATTCAGGCTATCTCTCACTAGGCCAATGTTGTAGTGCTAGTAAACTCGGTGTGGGTGCGTGTTCTCATCCTTGAGCAGCATCCACAATCGCGGCCTCACAAATCAGCACAAAGCACTACAGTTTTCGAGGCATAATGTTACGTATTCTACAATGGTGCTTACGGTGAGGATCGAAGGCCATTAATTTCCTAACAAGGTCTTTTGCCTCATTCGAGACTCCCTTCCAGTCATGCTCATTAAATGTGTACCTCCCAACCTTGACCCGTGCAAGGATTTCAGCATCATTTTCTCCATGAAATGGGGGGTAGCCGCAGAGAAGAATGTATAAAATGACTCCAGCCGACCACATGTCGCACTTGTATGTGTATTTTCCTTGTAGCACTTGAGGTGCTACGTAAAATGGCGTGCCCGCCCGTGTGGACATGAATGCATTATTGCTGAAGCGTGTTGCCAGCCCAAAGTCTGTACATCAAACACAGCAGAAAATGCCTGCGGTACTATGACACCCTACACAGCCAGCAGCCATACGCTGTGTCACAACATGATTCCGCGAAAGTCTTCTTTGCAGCACGGTATAGTGCACAGCGACTTGCTCATGCGGACATCCGACAGTTTGCAGCATGAACTGAGGTTAAACAAATTGCTCAAGGAGGAAGCTTGACCCGAAGGGCACGAAATCGATGATTCACTTGGATACCGTCGCGCATATGTGCCAACTTATCTGCTACAGCTTTCTTGTGTGTAGCCTGTCTGATTCTGTGTGCAGTCCTTTTTTGGAAGGACTGTTTGAAAACGATCTTTTGCCTGTATGAAGGTGTTTGGTACCGATTATTTTGAAAGGTGCGTCCTTGCCCTTGTCAAGGAACATGAAGTTTTCCGGTTTAAGGTCCCTGTGCACAATCCCATGCTTGTGCAAATAGAAAAGCGCTGCCAGTATGGAGCGCATAAGCGAGCAAGCATATGCCTCTGAAAAGTATCCTTGCTCTATAATGCGATCAAAAAGCTCTCCACCTCTGCAAAGCTCCATTACGAGGTACACATTTTTGTGGTCTTCAAATGTTTCAAAAAGTTTTCTGAAAACACAAGAGTGAGCGCAAGATCTGATTTACAAATTATCGAAGAAAGGCTTATGCGAGTCCCCTAAAAAATACACAGGCTGATATGAAAGTTATATATGCCAATGCATGTGTAGAGTCACCTGAAAAACAGATAGGGAAACAATCTATTAAGTGATGAAATTTGTATATGCCAATGCATGTGTAGAGTCACGTGTAAAACAGATAGGGACACAATCTATTAAGCTCTGCGTAGGCTGTCATGTACAGTTTATCGAATGCTCCGTTGCCCAAAAGAACTCTTAAAGGAGAGATCAAATGATTATGAAGGACCACGAACGGTGCCTTCGTGCTGCACTCTAGCATTTAGACAGTTGTTTCAAAAGCTTGTTCTCGACGAAAGTTTGAATGCTTGGCTCATGATTTCCTTTGGGGCTACTTGCTTATTAAGTGACGAAACTTGTGATTCGGCAGGCGTGCACTTATCGCTACCTTGTGAGCTTCCGAGTGTTTTTCACATGAACTGACTATAAAGCAAGTGAGCGTTTGTCTACGAAAAGTTGGCTAGCAGCATGTTATTATGCAGTCGTGAATTCTTGCGTTGAAACCAATGAAAGACTAACATGATATTTGGATGATCGAGAGATTTCATGATTGAGATTTCTTGTTTAAACCTTTTGACATTTCGAACTTTGCTTTTGCTGATTGTTTTCACAGCTCTCACTGTCTTCGTCGACTTGTTGACAGCTCTACAGACACTGCCGTATGTACCTTGTCCTAACTTTCTTGGCTCCACGTCATACGAATCAGTGAGAGGGCCAGCAAAGGAGAGAATAAACCCTTCCCGCTTGAATTTCCATGGTGCACCTTCAGCAGCACCATGTGCTGAAGAGTGTTCTGCTGGCCTAGCCACATTTTGCGTTGAGCGATTGGATGCAGAGCAGTCAGCGTGTGTTGCATCAGAGGCTGGTGCACTGCCGCAAGTCCGGGCGTTACGTGAAGCGGAAGATTTTAAGTGGGCAGCACCGCAGCAGGAAAGAGGAGAGTCAGCCGCGGTGTAGGTGCGATTTGAGCTCTCATGGTACACTATACCTGGATGAGTTCTGTGGTGGTCTGAATGACAGGTCCGTTGATTGTCGCTTGCATTTTCATGAGCCCCGCGGGGGCAAAGACAAGTGGAAATGCCGTGCATATCCATCCAAGCAGGTGCACTGGCCCTTCTGTGCCCAAATTTGAGCTAATTGGATACAGGAAGTGCATCTGATATACGTTGATGCAATGGCTGCTGCAGCCACTTTGTCTAGTGCTCAAGCTAAGGGCCCGTGCCAGGCTGTGAAAGTGTTTTATAACCGACGCTTTGCGTATATTGCTCTTGGATGATGCGATCCTTGGCGATTTTTTGTTTTTCAATAGAATGCGAGCATAGTTGAAAAAGCAGGAGAGCGTTCAAAAAACAAATGCGATTACCTTTTGGTAATTACTTTTTAGAGGCACAGCTTGCTGTGACTCAATTTTTCAGGACAACTGTATGCAAGCCCTTGACAGAAACATTTTTCAGCGCTGCGAATTAGTTTACTTTTGCTTGGAAAGAAACTTTCATGGCTGAACTTGTCCTGCAAGTGCTTGATAGGCAAGCAGACTTCCTTCGTCATTCGTGCGCACAACAGACAGGAAGCCTGCCATTCCGTTGAGCGCCACGATGTTGCTACAGCTGAAAGGTTGAGCAGCCTTGTCAGCAACGTGTGCTCGGAACGCCGTGAAAGAGACTCTGCCTTCATGCGTAAAAACGGGGCTGGCCACTGCATGCATGCACTGTCTCATGGGGCTGGACTCTAGATGCAGGGGACTGTAAGATGGCACCTCAACACATTTCGTCCTTATCTTGTCTGTTGGGCTATTTAAAGTGTACTTCAACATATATGAATATCTCCTGCGGCTTCTTTTCACCCTGGTAATCTTTGGTTCTTCACTTGTACTTTGTCGAATTGGGTGCTGTGCTTCTAATGACCAGCAGACATAAAGCCGTAGATATCCCATTTCTCCCGTGGTTAATTTGCCTTTGAGTTTTTTAAAGTTATTTTGAATAAATAATTGGAGAAGCTTCTCTGGTTGGTGCTGCTGGAATATTAGAACGAGCCAGTCCGCAGCAGCTGTTTTCTTTCAAGGGCATTTTTGAAATTGGCGCCGCTACGATGTTGGCGCTTACCAAGTATAAGTACAATCGACGTTTCGTCTATTCGATGTCATTGAGTCTCTCTATCGGACCGCAACGCCGTCTTCGAGGTTTGATCTGACTTTTGGATGAGCGTTACGATGTGAAGGCTCCTTTATATAGGCAATTAACTTGATGTAGACAGTTAAATTGTCCTAGTCCAATCAAAAAGTCAAGAAGCCTTTGAAACAAGAAGCAAGGCCTCATTGTGTCTGGATCTCTACATCGACGTTGGCACCCAGAGAAACTTCCACGGCAACTATTATGTTAATAACTAGCGAAAAATTCACGTATCTACAATGCAAGCTTTAGCACTTTCAAACCAGCCTGTTGTAGTACTGTTGCGCCTATGACTATTCCACTGCAGAGACGTCGAAGTCCAAGAAAGCCATGTAACCTGCAAATTCTCCTATTTAGCTCAGCGTAGAGCAGTTCACATAATTAGTGCGTGATTTTTATCCATACTAACCACATGCAAACGAAAGTTAAGGCACATTTGCATGAGCCCCGCAAAAGTCCAAGAGCCCAAACTAGCCGCTAAGCTTAGTCATGAACACTGC
Source organism: Eimeria necatrix (assembly GCF_000499385.1). Lineage (NCBI taxonomy): Eukaryota > Apicomplexa > Conoidasida > Eucoccidiorida > Eimeriidae > Eimeria > Eimeria necatrix. The sequence continues at coordinate 12,334 of NW_013654802.1, read as the reverse complement.
AGGCTGAACTCGTAGCCGTAGCATTGGTACTGATAAAAAGCGTTTGCAGTGATTGTACTCTGCAGCTTAATTTGAAACATTGGATATTGCAAGAAGCGACGATACGTGCCTGGTGAAAAGAGAAGGTTCAAGTGAGCAAGGAGGGTATAAAGTAAAGCTAATACTACGCAATGGTGTTTCCCCCGGAAATGCCATTTTTGTGATATTCTTGCACCATTGAACTTTCTGTGGGTGTCGTCAGCGCTCAGGGCCTCACCCTGCAGTACTATTTGTCAGGAAATCTTGAATGCTCTAGGCAGTTGCGCTAGTCCAAATAGGCTTAAACCTTCGCCTTGTTCCTTGAATTCCCTTGGATCACATATTCAAAAGCTTGCTCATGTAGTTGCCATCTCCGGAGCTGTGGCATGGCTCCTGGAATATTAATCTGCCTTAATGGGTGTGGAGTTTAAATAGCAACATTGGAAGAGCTGGTGAAAACGTACGGACACAGAAGCTCACTTACTGAAACAGAGGGAGCTCGTGGCAGTTTTCTCTCGTTCTCAACGTCATTAATTGAAGGAAACCTCAACACTTTGTTACACGGGATTCGATGCTAAGTTGTTCCAAAGTACTTTGTAGACACGCTATGCGCGACCACAAGTCAGAGACACCCAGGGGTGGGCCCTTGCCTGTGGAGACAACGGATAGACACAGAGAATAAACTTATGTTTGCCCAGTGTTTACGCCCACATCTTTCTCTTCTAAGCTGTATTTTTTGTAGTACCATTGCATTGCTGTCACTCTTCTGCCAGAAAGTCGAGCCACATGTCTGTACGGCCGCTTTGGGACTGTCCTACGAATAAGTTTCCCTGCAACTGAAAGATATTTAATCTTTCTGCGGAAACGCCATTTTTGAAAATGCATGCACATCCTGGATATACATCGAATTTGCAGTTCGTTCAGGCCTGACTTGGCGACCATTGCTTGCTTATGACCTTTGCCACGCCCGACACTTCTCAGCCTGATTCCACGAATTACCTCTTTACAGCCCCACTTTCTCAGGAAAAGATAAGCAGAGTGGAACAAATACGTTCCTTGTCGCTGCTAAACCAGTCTGTGCCCCTCCACTGTAGCTGCAGCTTGCCAGCTTTGGTTGCTGGCCCTTAAACACACGTAGGCCCAAGCCCAGGAATTCAAAGAAACGTTTCGGAAAAATTGAACACTGAAAGAGACTCATATTCCTCTAATGCAACGAATCAAAGATGTAGAAGTCAACCTTGCAGCCCAACTTACTATGGCACTCTGAGTGTGAATACGGAGTCGCCTCTACATAGTGGGAACAGTGAAGTCTTGAGGATTCGCATTTCCATTTCTAGGGCAATTACGCTCAAGTATATGAGAGCCACTGCCAGCATATTATGGGTGAGGACGCTGGAACTACAATGAGCGACCGCGGACGTCAACGCATTATTGAAGCGAATGCACATAAGCCAAAAATACACAGGCAGTCGGGCACTATTTGCTAGTGAGTCTGTTGTGAGCTACAAATAACGTTTTTTGGGCTTTGAAGCTGGCACTTCGAATTTTCGTTTGCCGGCGCGTGTCTCGAATTATTGCAACTCTGCCTTGCTTTGGGGGAAGGCGACCTTATTTGCAAAGTGTCAGCACAGAAAGTAAGCATGTTAAGGCATTTAGTACTTCGCTGAAATGTCGCATCAATCAATTTTTCTTTAATGTATTTATTATCGTTTAGATTGAAGGCCTGTCTAGTTTTCGCAAACATAGAAGGCACTAAAGAGAGATCCAGCATTGCCTCTTGAAAGACATAGCTTTCCAGCTGTTGGAAACAACACCGCAATGCTTGCCACCTTATACGAATTGATAGGAAGAGTGACCTGTGGCAGAAACATTTGGTTTTTGGGATTACTCCGCTGATGTCCGCAAGCGGCCACGCCCGCCAAGCCAGCATTTAGGCGTTTCGTACGGCACGAGCAGACAAATTTCATTCTATTGCCCCTTGGGGGGGAAAAATGAGGCTGTATAGCTTTTGCTGAGCAGAAAGCGACAAAAGGCAGCTACTACCCAGATATTGCCATTCAGTGTACTCTGCTTTGCATGTATCATGGCTAGCACAGTCTCTGGCATTCAGGTGTTCAGCTCACAAGGACATCGTCACTTGATAGTAGGGCGCTGAGAACTCTGCGCCGATCAAATGCCAAGAATTCCTCGAGCGAAAGCCTTTCGAATTCCCCTGGATCACATGTTCAAGAGCTTGTTTCTATAGTTGACGTCTCCGGAATTGTGGTGTGCCTCCTGGAGCATTAATGTGCCTTAATAGGCGTGGAGTTTAGGTAATAACACTGGAAATACTGGTGTAAACGCATTTCCACAGAAGCTCACCCACTGTAACAGAGGGAGCACCTCGCAGTTTTCTCTCTTTCTTCACATCATTAATGCATTCAACAAGAAACGCTTCTAAGTCCCTGCGCCGTGAAAGAGACTTAGACGCTTCTACCAGGCTGGACCTATAAGACAACAAGCTCGTCAGCATCGCATTTTACTTGGTGCTTGAGCTCAGCCGACAGGCCAAATGCTATAAGCTAAAGTCCTGCGGCACTAAGAATCAATTGTATTGTGGTGGGGAAAGTCTTGAAAGTGACTGGACGGGTAGCAATTCTGAATTTTTGACTGTTCCAAGACGTGCCCAATTCGGGAATTCCTTTTTGCTTCGCTCTGCAGCCGACGATTTTGGGCGGTCAGATTGGCTACTTGTCTCTTAAGATCCTCTATATTTTGCCTCAGTAGGTCTATTTGATCCGTTGAAGTGTCACCCAGTGTGCCAGTGCCACCGTAAGATGACGTAGATCTTTCTGCTCTAAAGGCTGCCTCCGCATCTACTGGGGCAAGCGTTGTTGTTTTACACGCTGTGTTCTCAACATTCTTCGATTTTGTATCTTCCTGAGAATAGTGGGCGAAGAATGTAGCCAAGATACGTGTCTCAAACTTTTGTGGAAGGTGCCACAATTCCTTCAGGCATTAGCGAGTAATGGATGCCACTGCTGGCGGGGAGTGCCCTCTTCGCTACCTGGAATACCGTGAAGTAAGCGGTGAATTCACCTGCAACAAAGTACGCGCATCGTACTGTTCTCGACGCTGTGCAACTCTAAGTTTTCGTTTCGTTTTTTTTAACTCTTCTTCTAGGAAGTCGCGATCTTCCCTTAGAGCCTCGGTCCGTGCTCGCCAACTGAGAAGGTCTCCTTTAAGCCTTTTGCAAACCTACCGAGGATGCAGCAAGAACTGAAGGCTTTCTAGGATATGCAGGCAGAAAATCATCTGACAGGAGATAATCAAGGGCGATCTTTTTGAATCTCACTTCTTCAGTCGCTGGCATGTAGTGTGATCCACATCGGGACCAGGACGTGCGCCAATTTAGGCTGATACCTGATCGAGCCTGACAGCTTCTTTCACGAACCATTCTAGTTCCTGCTGGAGCGTCCTGATCTTTAAGTCCCTCTCCAACAGGTTTTTCTGTTCATCTGCACACTCTTGGAGATACTGTACATGCTTTTGTACTTTTGTCATGTGCGCGCGAAATGCACTAAAGAACTCCTCTTCGTGCTGAGAGAGAAGAACGTTCACCCTTCCCTCCAGCTCTTGAGCGGTCGTAGACAAAAGCGTCATAGCCTCTGAAAGGCCTCGAGCGTGCTGTAACCCCCCCAAAGGTGCTGTATCAAGGTTTTGCTGAAGCCCGCTAGCCTCTTCATTTTGAATGCCCGGTGAATTATCGCCTTCATTGTGTTCCAGCTGTTGAAACGAGCTTTCGCGCTCATCTAACGCCCGCTGATCTAGAACTAATGTGTCCTGTGAAGTAGTGCCTTCGGCTGTAGCGCGTCCGCAGGAGTCGTACAGCAACTCCTCAGGAGACGTCGATAGCCTCGCGTCAAGTTTGTTTTCGTCAAGCATAAACGAGACGTGATTGGGTCTGACTTCGGGTGGGTTCGGCGTCTCAGCAAAACTTTGTAAGTCTGTTTTATCCTCTTCGTGTACATCTTGCGTTTGAGAGATAAAGCCATCTTCTCCTTGTAAATCCTCTCCTGATGACCCTAACGCTTCCATTTTGCGAGCAGCTTCTGCAAATCTACTGAACCTTTATGCACGAGATCACTAGAGGTTACCTTGCTGAGCCGCTCTGCCTGAAAAATTTCCTACTAAAATATCCAGTGGCGGGGCTGGGCACAAGATGCATGCGCTGATCCCTGGGGCTGCGATCCAGATGCATTTTCCCATGAAACAGTCAGTCCCCGTTTTGCTGCTTTTATTTAGTAGAACACTTTCTCTGCTCTGTGTGTAACTCACGAAGCAGTAGAAATCAGAGCCAAACATTGTATTTCGATTTCTGTGCGCGCATACCTTGTCCTTTCTTGCCATTAATAAATGACTAGGTGGCCAATTCAAAATCTTGTATTTCGTAAGCTTAAAAATTTCACGTGTAAAGTAAGCCACTAGAATACAACTACAAATGAACTATGAACAATTGGAAGTGTGCTAAAAGGAAAAGCTTTGTGAGCAATCCTTACCCCTGCTTAGCTCTTTGTTCAAATCGTGCGCAAACTTTTAGTGAAATTCCAACAGAATATCGAGCGCAACGGCCAATCAACAAATAGGAGCTTCCGCGTCCACCTTGTGCTACGATTTGCGCGGCTAATTGCAACCGAAAAATAAAAGAGTTATTAAAAAATGAACCGATTGCTGAAAAGCAAGTACAGCATAATATTTTATTGAGCTGATTTGGCGTCTGCGGACGTTTTATCCCTGGCTTCCAGATATTATCAAGCTTGCAGCTTCGCTACTGGCAATCAGAAGCAATGCATGCGACAGTTTTGTCTTCTGTCAAAGGGACTGCCGGAAGTAGCAACTAAGCACGAATTTTCTTACGTGCTGCCACATGGGGACACGCCCTGCAGAAAGATTTGACACGCTCTTTTGACACGCTCCAAACCCATTGAACACGTGTGCTACCATACACCTATCAATTGTTAAGTGCTGCGCAGCGCCTTGCACATGTGTTTCTTCTTGTTCGAGCTTTTGCTCCTCTCACGTTCTTGGAAAGCACGCTTTTCTTTCTCGATTAGATCAGCGAGAGAGCAAGGTCAAGTCACTGTCTATTTTTCACGAGAATTATTGTTGGACGACATAATCGCACTCAATGAGTTGCACGCTGTAGGCACTATCTTTTACCTTTTAAAGGCGTCCGGAGCCATCAAGAGCCTGCATGACTGCCAGAAAGAAGGAGGTGACCCTTTGTAGTGCGCAGCGTTCTCTGCTGCTACTACGTTAGTACCTGGCCACGAATAGCGCGCCCTTTTGACAAATCCACTGCGTTCGACACATTTTTCATAAACCACACCAAATTACTAAACAGTCATCTATGAAGTTCTCGATCCCATTTTCCTGAAAGTCGCCTTCTAAAAGTTCCTGCTTTCTTGGTGCGGTTGGGGCGGTACCTCGTCTCAGTGCTCACGTTAGCGCCAGCCCCAATTTTAGGGAATTTACAAACGCTTCTATTTTAAATATGCTATCTGTCCAATAAATTGCCCTAATTCGTTATTAGTAAGTAGTGTCTGCGCTCGTCCTGTTTTCTGATCGCTCATCAATCACCGGCTAGCTAACCGGGCTGGCTAGCTGCGAACCCGATTGTAGTGCCTGCGCACTACACCCTCTGTACAGATGATATCTACTTAAATGTGTTTCTTCCGCTCTCACTCCTCAGTGCAACGGAATTTACGTCGACGAGACGATGGGAACCGAAACTAAGGTAACTTGGTAAGCCAGTTGGGCGAACCAGGGGAGCAATCCGCGCGCTTTTCTGCACATTTTCGCGCTGACTGGAAACATGGTAGTTTAGGTTCCGTTGGCAAAGCTCTCCCAATTGGTTCTGTATGATAGGCCGGCTTTGGAGCGGCGTGAAGATTTGGCAATCCACATTAGGAGGACCATAGTCAAATGTGCCTTGAACATTGCCGAATGTGTGACCCGTGCTTGTGCTGGCCAGCCTCGCCTCGTTAGTATATGAATCCACAGTATCGCCTGTGGCGTCGCATGCCTTTCGTGTCGCGTATGGGTTGCGCATAGGATCGCCTTTGTTTCGTGAGCCTTCATGAGCGACTCCTGCTGTAGTGCACAGCACCTACTGCTGCGACTACGCTGCTACCTCCCCCCTTGAGTAGGGGCCTACGATAACCGTCTACCTTCGGCGCATTTCCGTGAAGCAGTAGTCCGAATATCACAAAATACATTTATTCATAGTTTTTCAAAATCTGTTTTCTTGAAAATTCCCCACCACTCGGGGTTCTTGCCTCCTAGGCCCTGTGGGGAGGTGGCCTGCACCGGTGCTGGCGCTATCGCCAATCCCAATCTCCGGGTAGTTACAGGCATGTCTAGTGTATACAGGCTAAACGCCGACTAATTGGCTTACTTCGATCCTAGTAAGAGGGTCCTGTCCTCGTTTCCTGTTTTGACCTCTTGTACGTCACCAGCTAGGAATCTTCTATATGCCACCAGCAAGCCCTATTGTAGTGCCTGTGCACTACACCTGCAGAGCTGGAGCCTTTGCCTGCTGCACCGCCTGCTCCACCGGGGGAGTAGATAAAGCCCGTTTAGGCCTGCTACCCTCTTTTCCTGTTTGACGAATGCACGCTATGGAACGATCAGAATATTTGGCGTTCGCTTAGCTTCTAAGCTTCTAAAACCGATAGCACGAAGGTATGGCATGCCAAGTGAATAAAATTACTGGAAAACAATCGCGTGCTGAATGAGCTTTCCAAGGAAATCACCTGGAAGCACTTCATTGACCCAGCCACATTGTTACTGCAGCCGGCGGGCGATAAATTGTCAAGGTATTGCCGCAGCTAGCTTCACATTTCTTAAAAGTCCGCAATGCTGTGAGCTATATCAGATTCAAGTAGAGCACCACGATCATAATAGCGTTTCATAGTTTGGGCCAATGATATTTACTTATATGATTGTGGTCATCCCCCCACAGCACCCTACAACTCAGTTTTCCCTAATCTGCCCTTCACACAGCATTCCTATCTGCCAGCACGCAAAAGCTTGGCAAGGCGGAGGCAGTTGACGCCCTGTCCTGCGTCAACCGTCACACCCCGCTCAATGATCTGTTCATTGCCCCAAAATTCCTCTGTACGTGGTGTCCGTAGTAATGGACACGCTCCTTCATTTTATTTGCCTTTTCTTTATCTGTGCTGTCACATGAGTGGAGGCAAGGTATTTGACTCTTAGGGATGTTTTGAGCCTCGGAACATCTACACAGAAGAGAACCGCACTGTTTCTTTCACCTAGCAGATTCGTTCCTCCCCCGAAGCCTGAGCTTGCATCTTTCAAACGTATTTCAGTTCTCTTTTGAATCTCTCTAAGAGTGGTCTGGCACCTGCATTAAGCCACTTTCCGTGGAATGCATTGCGAGAGTACCACGATCCCGCTCATTCTGTCCCACTCTCCTGCCTCAACTACATCTTTCTTTCATCTGATGCGCCTCTTCACTTCTCCAGCACCATGGTCCGGCTGAGCTTCCCCTGCCCGAAAACTCAAAAAGGATATTATCGCCCTCAGTCTCCCTCTCGTGAATGCCGTCCTGCAGGTTATTACGTTCTTGTGAATCGCCCTTAATTGCCCTCTCGTGAATGCCTTCCTGCAAGTTATCACATTCTTGCGAGCGGTGCCATTCGTGCGCACAAGTCTTTTGCAATCAGCATTTTGTGCTGCGTCCCCTCCAGTATTTTTTCTCGTGTTCCTACAGTCGATTTAAAGGCAGCTGCCAAGGCTTGCGAGGCAGTGAAAATCGCGTGTCGGGTTTTCACCAGAGCATGGACTATTTGTGTCAAAGATTTGCTTTGAAGTTGCCGAGGTAGGCAGGCGAGAGAGCATCACTTTTCCCCAGTGCGAGTGGGAACTTTGGTGCAAAGTGCGCAAATTCTCCCATCCACTTCACTTGTGTCAGATGGGCTTTATTGCCCCCTGGGATTTGCACCAAAATCTCGTGTTCCGCTTCTTTTCCCTCTTCCCTGCTACCCCAAAATTTGACAGCAAACAGAGAAAGCAAGTCGATAGTCCAGTGCAGCCCTAGTTGAGTGACGGAGCACCTTAACTGTTCATTCACTGGAGGCTGTTTTTGCCTCCGTGTGTTTCAACTACACCAAATCCGTGCTCTTCTCCGCAGCAAACTGGACGATCAGTGCCTTCAAATCGGTAGAGTACAGTATTTTGTTCAAGATTTTGATATTGGTATAGGGCTCTTTGCGTGCTCATTGTCTATTAGAGAGTGCTGAGCAATTTCCTTTCTGTTGTTGATGCATGTATCGATATCTACAACACTTATCTGGCTACCATGTGCTTTACTGGCTTGAACCGAGCCCGCAACTGGCATTCGCTCTTTGCCGGTGCATGCTTGTATTTAACTTTGAGTCTGAGTGTCTCACTGTTAAATCCACAGAAAATCATTTGAGATGCAATGTAAGCCTTTAGTTTTACCTTGCCAGCCTCTAATTGTAGTGGCTGAAGCCCAGCAACCTACGTCTAACCTTTTGGCAGAAAAAACGGAACGAAAGTAGTCAGAAAGATAAAACAAAAGACAAAGCAGTGCTGGACTTTGTTCAGGCACCTGGTGAGGTGCACAAGGTCTCTGCAAGCTAGAGGTCGGGTTCTTCCAGAACAGTTGCGGGTTTTATCACTCTCAGTGCCCTGTATTTTCTATGTTTTCTAGCTTGCGTCTAGCTTGTTGTGGCTTAGGATTAGTTATTTCAGTCCTCAGGCCAGCTTTCGTGACTCGGTGTAGTGCATATCACTAAACTGCCTCCACTCCAAGCCCTGAATACTGGCAGCTGCAGCCCCGCATCTCAACGAAAGCTCCTCCAAATTTTTCAGTAGCAACCTACTTTGCATGCAGTCCTGCCTTACAGAGATGCAGAGCCGTTCTCTGGAGTGCAGAGTTAGCAATCGAATCAGATCTCGAGGAATTAGAGCCTGAAGCAACGAAGTGAGACACTTCGCAGCCTAAGCGAGAAGACAAATATCGAAATTCAAAAAAGGCAATTCAGCTCTAGTTAGCAGAGTACAGATTCTTGTACGCCTTTTTCAGAAGCTTGTGTAGAGCCTGAGTCATACACTTAGCAGAAGAGAAAGGCACAATGCTCAAGTTAGTTTCTCACAAAGAAGTGCAACGTAGCGGTGCTGCGCACTTCGCTGAGTCTCAGCGCAGCCCTACTTAGTATTAAATGCAGCGCAAGCAGGTAGGACTTAGGAGACTTCAAAAGCTCCCTTTGTGGCAAAAGGAAGAGGCTAACGCTAATGCCAAAGTGACCCCACAAGAGCAGGGAACAGCAGAGAAAGGAGAATGCCTTATCTGCTAAGTCTACTGGACCTGTCTGTCCTCAAACTGGGCTTTAGGGGCTTCCCTCTAAGTGTTTACAAGAAGCTTATGTGACTGCCTAGGGCCCTGGCGTGCGCTGTGTTCACTAAAGGCTTCTTCTGTCCTGCCTTGCCTCTCAGAAGAGCCACGCTAGGGCCCCCGAGGCCCCCTCTAACAGCTCTAATAACCCAGCAGAGCAAGGGGGGCCCCTCCCTTCTGTTCTACGCAGCGAAAGATTCATCCCTTAGACCCTCCAGTACCCCTTAGAGGCCTGGGGCCTGTGCTGTGTTGGAAGCAGGGGGCCCCTTGGGGCCCCCTGGCTTGTTCTGCAGCTACAGGCAGCCCCGGCCTCTGTTTCGCAGGCCCTGCAGGGCTTGCGTGTTGCTGCTTTGTGTGTGTGGGCCTTAACTACTGGGAAAGCAGTCTGAGGCAGCAGCAGCAGCAGCAAAGTTTGCTGCAGTCGCAGCTCCCCACAAAGCAGGGCTGAGCTGCTGCAGCCCCCGTCCCCCCGGGAGCAAATCCTCGCAAGCCGGGCCTCTTTTAGAGTTTAAAAAGCAGCAAAAGAGGCCCCTTTGGGCCCCACAGCGTGGGGGCCCCTGGGGGCGTGAGGGGCAGCTCGTGCTGCAGCAGCAGCAGCAGAGGTCCGGGCTGTCTCTGCGTCGCGGGGGGCCCTGCAGCGCCGAAAGCGGAACTGAGGGGCCCCCGAGGGCCCCCGGGGGCCCCAGGGGCCCCCAAGGGCCCTTTGGCGCAGAGACAGGCCCGGGGGAGGGCCCCGGGAGGGGCTGCAGCAGCAGCAGCTGAGGGGAAGCAGCAGCAGCGCCCCCGGCGACGGGGCCTGGCTTCTGGTGTGGCTGGCTGGGCGAGCTGCGCGGCCAGGAATTGGGTCTTGTGCATAAAAAGCAATTTATTTATCTTTTATTTCTCCAGTTTTTGAAGAAAAAGATCTTTTTGACCTCCAGGCTCTTCGCCGCAGCGAGAGGTGGGCTTGTGCATGGGGCCGTCGGCTGGTGCAGCATCGGGCGGTCTTCTTTTCTCTCTTTGTCTCATTTCTCTTTTCTCTCTTTTCCATTTCGTGAACTTTGCACGGGATTTCGTGCATCCCTTCCCCGCGGGCCTGCTTCCCGGCTGCTGCTGCTGCTGCTGCGGCCGCTGCTGCTGCAGCAGCAGCGCGCCGCCCGTTCCCGCTGCTGCTGCAGCAGCAGCAGGGCCGCAGCGACGCTGCGTGCGCTGCAGCAGCAGTTTCGCGCTGCAGCGCAGCAGCAAAAGACCCCCGGGGCCCCAGCTGTGGGGCCCCCCCCCCTTGTGGGGAAAAGGGGGGGGTTGGTGTTTATTGGTTTGGGGTTTAGGGGCCCCCGGGGGCCCCCCACTTCCTCTCTTTAGGCTGCGCTGGGTGTGCCCTGCGTATGTGCGGGACTGCAGGTCTTCAGCCGCTGCGCGCTCGCTGCCCCCGCTGCTGCTGCTGCTGCTGCTGCTGCTGCTGCTGCTGCTGCTGCTGCGGCCAAGATGAACGCCCAAGGCAGAGACGAAGGGCCAGACAGGCCAGAGGACCAGCGCTCTCTTTCGAGGGGGCGCGGAATGTCTCAGGACGGAGAGGGGGGCCCCCGGGGGGCCTCCAGGGGCCCCTCCAGGGGGCCCTCCAGGGGCCCCTCCAGGGGCCCCTCCAGGGGCCCCTCAGCTGACCGCAGCCCCGCAGACCGCCGCTCCCATTCAGGCAGCCGCCGCAGCAGAAGTCTTCAGCGGGCTGAACGCCGCAGCCGCTCTTCGTGAGTTCCTGAGGGTTTAGGGTTTAGGGTTTAGGGTTTAGGGTTTAGGGTTTAGGGTTGTGGTTTTGTTAGGCCGCAGAGCTTACTGTTTCCATTCAGCTTTCTGTTTCTCCCGCGTCATACGCTGCGCCGCTCTGCCGCTGCTGCTGCCGCTGCTGCTGCTGCTGCTGCCGCTGCTGCTGCTGCTGCTGCTGCTGCTGCTGCTGCTGTGCTGCAGCCGCGGCAGCAGGAGCCGCAGCCGCAGCGGAGGGCGGGGGAAGTACAACGGGAGGGCTTATTACGGAGACGAGAGAGTAACTCATGTGATGGAAATAGAAGATGATGATGCTTCTTTCATTTTGGGAGCAGGTGGGTTTTTGTTTCATTTCTTTTCTTCTTTTATTCCTTTTTGGCCAAGTTCTTCTGTCTCTGGGCTAGGGTTTAGGGTTTAGGGTTTAGGGTTTTGCGCATCCGTCTCCTCTGTCTCCTTTCCGCCTTGGTCTCCTTCTTGTCCCAATGGAGGGTTTAGGGTTTAGGGTTTAGGGTTTAGGGTTTTGTGTTTTGCGCATCCGTCTCTGACTCGCCCTCAGTCCCGTACCCAGTGTTCCCTGTCAAGCACTCCGGATTGAGGGTTTAGGGTTTCGGGCTCCGGGCCTCGGATTTAGGGTTTAGGGTTTAGGGTTTAGGGTTTCGGTTAGCGTCAGTTTTAAGGTTTAGGGCTGGGCCTCTAGGGTTTAGGGTTTAGGGTTTGGAGTTTCGGATTTCGTCTTCGGGCTTCGTGTCGAGGCCAGCTCCAGCGCCAGCGCCAGGGCTAGGGTTTAGGGTTTAGGGTTTAGGGTTTAGGGTTTAGGGTTTAGGGTTTTGCAGGCGGGCGGACGAAGCGGAAGTTGAGTCACGTGTGCGGGGCTGAGTTGAACATTGAAGAGCGGGGCGGCCGCACAGTCTTGGAAATGCGGGGAAGTCCGCAGACCCTCGAGCGGGCCAAACTCTACGTGGGCTTTGTAATGCAGCAGCGAGTGGGGCCTGTGCAGCTGCCTCCGGACGCGGAACGCAGAGACGATCTCACCATCATTGAGGCAGGTTAAGCTCTAATGCATGCATGCATGCATGCATGCATGCATGCGGGCTTGCATGCAGGGGGGTGGGGGGTTTGGGGCTTTTTTTGGAGGGTTTGGGGGGTTTTGGGGGTTAC